>NW_022170510.1:7571124-7571630 GCF_008802855.1 Photinus pyralis
GCGGAACCTGCTTTTTGACCACGATATTGAATATGAAATAAAGGGAAAAACTATGACGGCCAAATGGGAGCATATTGCCAACCTTGTTTCCCTTGATCAAGTAGAAGAAGACACAGATTATAGAATGCTTCATAAAATCACAAATCTACATATTCAAAATCGAAAAAAAATGAAAGTTGCGTATGCTGCCCAAATTTTCAGTAAGCGAGTGGCTTCTCTATTACGTGGTTTAGCACGTCTGTGTAAGTATATGAATTGATTTATTTCTCGGTTTATTTATTCTTTTATTAATTTATTAAATATTTAATTTACCTATTTTTTCAAACTAGATTCATTAAAATAATACAGAGTCTTTGATCACTTTTTTAATTGTTACTATTGTGGTGGTAGCCCGCGGCAAGCGCGCGAAAAGCGAGAACGAGAGCCGCTCGAGAGTGCGCGAGAACCAGTCCCACCACTTACACGCGCACCCCCACGCCCACGCTGCCCTTTATAAGGCGCAGCGC
>NW_022170510.1:7571730-7662915 GCF_008802855.1 Photinus pyralis
CTTTTACTTAACTCTCTCTGCGAATAATTGAAATCAAAAAATTATCTATCATTCTGTGCACGCATTAGTTATGCGCAGGTAACTAAAATTGTATTTGAAAGCATTGAAACGAAAGTAACAAAAACGCGGCAAGTTTAAATTGCTCATTCATTAACAAAACCGCCCACCAAAAAATGAAACAATGAAACATTTTTTACTGAAATATTTACAAAAAAAAACAAATTATAGTTTTCGCGTTTTCCTCACTGCTCAATGGGAAAACGTATTAGCGACGTAAGAGGGCGCGTTAAAATAGTGTTAGAGACCTTAATCTTGGCAATACGCGAGATGCCGTCTCTACCAGGACATAATGTCATGATTCGACCAATAGGCCAATTTAAAGGAGATGATGTCATCCCTTTAAGAAGGACGGTATCTCCAACATTAATAAGGGGTGACGGATTGGTTGACTTGGTTCGTTGCATCAAAGATTGCAAATATGATGAGCTCCATTGCTTCCAAAAGCTTTGAATGCTCTGCTGAATGAGCTGCCAACGCGTTAAACGGTTTTGAGGAACATCCAATAAGGAGGTTTCTGGTAACGACAACATAGAAGAGCCAATTAAGAAATGTCCAGGCGATAAAAACTCTACATCGTCTTGAGTATTTTTTACTACGGTACCACATAAAGGGCGGCTATTACATATAGCTTCTACACGACACAAAAGGGTATACAATTCTTCAAAAGTGAAGATATGATTTCCTGCTACGCGGTACAAATGAAATTTCATTGACTTTACAGCTGCTTCACTTATCCCATTAAAGTGCGGAGTAGCAGGAGGGTTGAAGACCCATTCAATTTTACGATTAGCTAAATTGGTAAAAATGGCTTCAGAAGAAGAGGAAAGAAATTCCCAAACTTCTTTCATGCGATTGGCGGCACCGATGAAATTGGTGCTACGGTCAGACTGAATTCGCACGCAAAGACCACGTCTGCCTACAAAACGATCTAAGGTGGCCAAAAAAGCGTCCGTCGAAAGTTCAGACACAACCTCAAGGTGCATGGCTTTAGTAGAAAAACATACAAACACACAAATCCATACTTTACTAGTAGGTGCTTTGCGCCGACGACTTTCACGTATGGTAAAAGGGCCTGCAAAATCCACGCCAACATTTAAAAATGCTCGCAGTTGAGCGAACCTGGATGGAGGTAAATCAGCCATAGGGGGTTGCATAGTCTCAGCTTTAAAACGATAACAGCGAGTGCAGTTAAAAACAACTGAACGCAGCAAGGAACCAATGCCAGGAATCCAATACTTAAGTTGAATTTGAGCGCGCATCGCCTGAGGGCCAGCGTGAAGCATAGCGCGGTGATAGTGTTCACATAACAATTTACCGAAATGCGACAATTTTGGAATTAACATAGGGTGCTTGGAACGTTCTGGTAGATTCGAGTACGATAAGCGACCGCCCACCCTAAGCACACCACGGGAATCTAAACACGGAGCAAGAGCTCGTAACGAGGTAGAATGTCCCTTACCTAACTTTATATTTTCAATTTCATTAAAGAAATACTCACACTGTGACAGCTTAATACATAATTCTTCAGCTGCGCACAACTCAGTAACTGTAAGAGGACCCTTTATTAAAACAGAACGGGATTTCTTCAATTTAGAGTTATTGATAAAACGCAGTACATAACTGAAAACACGTGTCAACCGCCCTAACGAGGAGAAATCCTTTATTTTACTGAAAACATCGTTTTCGTTTGCAGCTTTAACAGGCAAAGTAGTTGGTGTGATAGAACGCAGCTCCGGTAGTTGTTCAAATTAACCTTGTCCCACAACATAGGATGGCCATTCAGAGGGTGATTGCTTAAGGAATCTAGGACCTTGCCACCATAGGGGGTGATTGACTAAATCTGAACCACAAAGTCCACGGGAAGCGCAATCTGCAGGATTAATAGAAGTGGGTACATGACGCCAAACATTAGCAGGCATACATTCAGTGATTGCAACTACTCTATTTGCCACATAAGTCTTGAGTAAGTGTGGAGGCGTGCGCAACCACGCTAACACAATAGAAGAATCAGAATATAAAATTACATTGTGAACTGGTAAGCGCGATAGAAAAGTATCCAATGATTTCATCATTTTTACCAATAGTAATGCAGAAGAAAGCTCTAATCGAGGCACACTTAACGTTTTAAGTGGCGCGACCTTACTTTTTCCTTGAATCAGGTGAACAACCACCCTCTCATTAAAAATACATCTGAGGTACAAAACGGCACTATAGCCTTTGGTGCTGCCATCACAAAATCCAACAACATAAATATCAGCACTCACACAAGCGGGAACATAACGCGGAACCCGAATGTCAATCAATGCATTCACATCAAGTATAAATTTTTCCCATTCATTGCAAAGCTCGGTAGGCAATCTGTCATCCCAATTTACATCACACAACCAAAGACGTTGCAAAAAATATTTAATCCAAAATACAAACGGTGTTAACCAACCAAGTGGATCAAATATTCGAGCTACATAAGAAAGAACGTTGCGTTTTGTGACATCAGCCACAAATGACCTAATTGAGTAACAAAAAGAATCTTTTCCTGCATTCCACTCGAGACCCAAAACTTTGATAGCTACATCACCCTCCTCACGAATAATCAGAGGAGTCTCGCGGTGCTCTTCAGGGATATGATTCAAGACATAATTGGAAGAACTGCTCCATTTACGAGGGAAAAAACCACCACGACTGAGAAGTTCGTGCAGTTCACGGTACAACTTAATAGCTTCTTCCTCCGAATCTGCGCCACCACATATGTCATCAACATACGTTTGCAAAAGGAGAATAGAAGAAGCCAGGGGGAAATCGCGGCCTTCGTCAGCTACGAGTTGTCTAAGAACGCGCTGAGCAAGAAAGGCAGAAGGGCCAAGTCCATAAGTGAGAGTACACAGCTCGTACTCGCGCAGTGGTGACCTAGGAAAATAGCGCCAAAAAATATGCTGATAACTGCGATCTTCAACAGCCACTAAAATCTGCCGGTACATCATTTTTAAATCAGCGGTTAGTGGAACAGCGTAAAGACGGAAACCAGATAAGACATGAGAAATATCACGTTGAAGTTTGGGTCCTTTGCACAAACGATCATTAAGAGAGGTTCCCGTTGAATCCTGACAGGAACCATCAAACACAACACGGGTGTTTGTCGTAGAAGAGACCTTAAAAATAGGATGATGGGGAATAACATAATCCGCCGCATTATGAGCTATCTCCATATGCCCTAAGTCTTCGTATTCTTGCAGGAAAGAGTGATAATTAGTTTTTAAATTTTCATCGCGTGCAAAGCGACGTTCAAGAGACAAAAAACGACGCTCCGCTTCATTGCGGTTGACACCAGAAGGAATAATTGGGGTAACAAAGGGGAGCTTTACAACATAGCGACCTTCATCGTTACGCTTGGTTGTTTCAACAAAAAGTTTTTCACAGTACGTGTGCTCTGGATTTTCAGGAGAAGCGATAGCAACCTCTTCACTTTTCCAAAACTGGGTTAAAGCACTTTCAAGGGAAGAGTTAACGGCTAACATAGTTTGAGAAACCATAGGTTTTGAATTGGAAGGAATTTCTCCCAACAAAACCAATCCAAAAATAGTATGGATACCAGCTGGCTTACCTCTGATAATCGGACGGTCAAGCACTACATCAGGATACAGATTAGTGCCAAGAAGAAAATCTACTTCGCTCGGCTCATAGAACAAAGGGTCCGCCAGATGAATGCTATTAAATCGCATAGCTGAAGTGCAGTCGACAGGGGTTGAAGGCAGCATAGACGAAATTCGCGGCAAAACGAGAGCTTCACTTTTTATTGAACGTCGGCCGTTTGCAAATGGAGATATAAAACATTGCACCTTTCCTAAGGGAGGAGCCCATTTTGCTTCGCTTATACCAGAAATACATATATTTGTGTGTTGGGTTTCAAGTCCTAATCTACGTACACAAGCTTCAGTAATACATGACACCTCAGAGGCAGATTCTAATAAAGTGCGAACGAGTTTATAGCGTCCATTGCTAGAACGTAAATAAGCACGAGCAGTACCAAGTAGTACAGAAAACTGTTTAAAATTAGGTTCAATATGACACGACAGGGTTTTCTTTGAACATTCGGCATCTGGAAAAGACTCAAGTTTATCAGTAAGCTGTTCTGCGACTTGCGGTAAACTGGGCCTCTCAACATGTAATAGCGAATGGTGACGCTGATGACATGTTTTGCATCTACCAGTGGAGTTACAGTTAAAGCGGGGATGATTACCCATGCAATTGAAACATAAGGAAAATTCTTTAAGGACATCATATCGTTTCTCTACTGGTAGCTCCAGACATTTTTCACAAGACGATAATACGTGAGTACCTTTACAAGAAGGGCACGAGCGAACAGACACCGGCGCAATTTGGTTCTTGTTTTCAACAAGCAATGACGTACATGATTTACGTTGGGGTTCTAACTTTGACGTGATCTTTGGCGTGACATCCGAGTGAAGCTCTAAAGTGCTAAGCATTTTGCTAATAAATTCCATTAATGCCTTATAAGTAGGGAAAGTACTAGCTGGATAAATTTTGTCAAATTCGGTTTGTGTAGCGCGATCGAGGTGATAATAACATAAATGAAATAATGAATAATCTAATTTATCCGGAACATTTAAAGCATGATAAGCCTGAACAGCGCTGTGATGAGCAGAATAAAACTTTTGTAAATTGCTATAAGAAGATAATGAGACAACATCATATTTTATCAAAATATTTAAGTGATGGTTAGCCAGCCGCCTGGGATTTTCAAATCTATCAACCAAAATATTATAAGCCACCTCATAATTGGCATCAGATAATTTTACATGCGCTACTAATTTACTAGCCTCCTCAGATAAAGATGACAAAAGATGCTGCAGCTTTTGAGTGTTATCCAAACTACTATTATTATGTACTAATGAGTCGAACAAACATTTAAATTGCTGCCAATCGCAAAGCTTTCCGCTAAACGTGGGAATTGCTATAGCCTTTAGTTTAGTAACAGATGGATTCGTAGTTTGAGATACATTTTGATTTTGAGCTCTTTGTGATAAACGCAAATAATAAAGCTCGATATTATCAACAAGGTCAAAAAATGCATTACGTTGTTGTTCATATTTTAAATGTTCTTTAGTTTCCGCCGTTGAATTGAAATCCAAAATTTGGTTAATTAACTCTGTATATTGTTGTACAAAAGGACCAACCCGAGATTTTTTAACTGTAGCAACATCTATTTCATTGACATTAACTTGGATAACAGCATCATTGATCGCTTGCATCAAACTATGTAAGTTTTCCCGTTGAGCAATCAGCGTCTTCTTCTCGGACATATTTGAAACAATCTAAAACGTGCAATTGACAAGGCAATAAAATTAAATTTTTTTGGAAACGGTTTGATTGAGCTGTTTAACCTTGAAGATAATCCTCAATTTTTCGGAGATAAGCGACTAACACATGCACTAAAATATGCGGTTTGGCATCTTTTATCTTTTTGCATTAAAGTGCATACATATTAAGAAAAACCAACATCCATTGCTCGTAAGGACCATTAATTTGTAAATGAGCGGACTGTATCTTAAGTAAATCTTACCTTTAGTTTCGGCGAATCGGCGTAAACTTGTTTGAAATTGTGAATGGGGTGGCGAAGGAAAGGACACAAGGAAAACTCACCCCAATCACCTAAAAGAACTAAACGTTTTAACTGTTCTGCTTGCTTTTACTTAACTCTCTCTGCGAATAATTGAAATCAAAAACTTATCTATCATTCTGTGCACGCATTAGTTATGCGCAGGTAACTAAAATCGTATTTGAAAGCATTGAAACGAAAGTAACAAAAACGCGGCAAGTTTAAATTGCTCATTCATTAGCAATTCTTTTCCACTCTTTGGGTACTTTTGTTACGTTTTTTATTATTTTGATTATGAGATATGCATTCTTTTCTATGTGCTATCTTGTTTTTATGAATTTGTTTAATTGCATTTCATTCGATTACCTAAGTTTTATCGTACAATATGAGATGTTTTATTTGTGTATTTTCTCTTGCACTTCGTTGCCGTAGTTGATTTATTTCATGTGTTTGTGGGAGCTATGCCAGGGTTTTTGTCCCGAAGAAGGTTTCCCTGGTATTGAATTGTTGTGTGCATAATGTATTTGAGCTGTTTTTGTCTTTTCTTATGCACCAAATTCTGTATTTTATTCGTTTTGACTTGAAAGGTAGATGGGTCTGCGTATATGCGGTGTTCCGTTACGCTCACTGAACTATACTTATACTGAAACGGGCCATCCGTCCGCCAGCGCGGTCCGTCAGAGAGGGCCATAAGGGGGATCTCTGTCTTTCTCTAGCGCATGCATAGACTTTTGATATGTTTTGAATATATTAATTACTAGTTTCCCAATGAGTGACAGTGACAGAAATCCACTTTGTGCGCTATCTCTCTTGGCGCACTACGTTTTTATAGCAGAGACGGTCAGTGCGCGTTCCAGTATAAGTATAGTTCAGTGGTTACGTTTCAAGAAGGAAATTATTAATTTGAAGTATTTACTGATGTGGCGAGAAAGAAATTTGTACCAGTTTCCTTATTTCAGGTGGAATACGCATTATAACCACAGATAACAATCAGAAATAGGTGTCTATTTCAATATAACTTTATCATAACTACAAACTGCACCCTTTTTCAAGAAGATACAGGTGTATTAAAAATCAGGCGGTAGTTTTAAATCGATTTTCGCTACTTTTGTTCATTTAAGGGCTAGTTGTTTCATGAATTACATGTAACAATTGTCTGTACAAAGGTTATCATAAAAGTTAACTGAGAGTTAAACTTAACAAGATATAAAATAACTGGGGCTTTCAATATACATATTAATCATAGCTATTTGTTATACAAGACGACAAAGAAATGTTATAACCATCATCGAGTGACATATGTTTCACGAAATGGGTCGTTTCCCTGCGAGGGCACAAACAATTGCTTGAAAATTAAACGGTATAATTGTATGATATTTGAACTAACAAAATAAACGGTAGCACGGCGACCGCCGGCGCCGGTGGGGCGTTAATGTAACTCGAGCGCCACCAGAAGATTCGGAAACTCTGCTTCTGGTCAAATTCGACGGTTTCGGAATGGTCTCGGAAACCTCAGGTAAATGAAGGAAACGGTGATTCCAGGGAACGGGAAGTTGGAAATAATCTAATACGGTATTACGGTACACGAAAATGGTCGGGATTTCCCAAAGCGGGAACGGAACAATAGGTTACCGATCGATATCTAGCGGGAAGTAAAAAAAAGGAAAGCGCTTACCTTGATATTTAACGGTACGTTAAAAATGCCGAAATTTAAACCAAAATGTCACGCCGCCGAAACGGAGAAAGATTCCTTAAATCTGCTGTTACTTTATACAGAATTTGCAAAAATGTGGAGGTGGGAGTTTCCAGGTTCTCAGGTGTCCTAAAAATCAGAGACATATCTCAAAATTGATATTAATTAAGCGTGTTTCTAATGACACTAGGTACAATTTAATCAGATGAAGTTTGCTGGGACACAATTACTTAACTACGGTAAAATATACTCAGTTAATTAGCCGGATTAAAATTTTCAAATTCGGTAGCCAAGTAATGCCCATATAGTTACATGGAATTTTGGGTCAACGGCAAAAGTTTCGCAATAATTAAATAAACTTTTTAATACTTGTTTTAGCATAATATTGGTAAACTAAAACCGGCTATTAATGAATGAATGGAAGTGAAATCAATCGACATTAATTTTCGCTCGTCTTCTAAAGGACGAGAACTTTTGAAGACTGCAAGGATTAATTTTAAAGTACATTTCATAAATTATGTTAGTCAATGTAGCATTTCGTGTGTTATTCATCTCTACTTTGCATATTTTGAGTGTTATCACGTGTCAAAATAGTCTTTATGGACCCAAATATTATCAGAAAAATGCAATGTGACAACTTAAACTCGCAAAGTTGCTTTATGAAATAGGCCCCAGGTGTCAAAACAGCTCTACAAATTGTATACATTACTTTTACCTTCTATTGTTCACTTCTAGAAAAGACATATGTAGGCCCGGAACTATAATTTATAATTATAATTATAATTTATAAAATTATCAGGTATCTACGATCTAAATACTTTTTGTTTAAAAACATTCAATGACTTGCAATATAATTGCAGGTGAGGTATAGGCAAAAGAACGGAGTGTCGGAGAAGAGTACTCACAAAGTGCGATTGAAACGTCTGGACGTGATATATCTACTACTCACGGTGGTTTATTGTCCAGTAGCGCAACCAAAGCGGGAATCTAGCTTGAAATTCAATTCTGATTAAAAATTAACTATTATGTTCTGAGACACACCGTTTACGTATCTACAATGAAGTTTGTCGTGAAGTGTGATACAACAACCCTTGCGATTTTTTTGAGAATGTCAAAATCAGTAAAATTTGTATATCTCACTGTAATGAACAACTTAAAAGGTATGAACAATAATAAAATAACCAATAATTAATAATAATTCGGCAAGTATATAGGCTCATATGTGGGCACCAAGAAATTCGCACAACGCAGCTAAAACCTAGAGATTCATTGGGGTGAAACCCGACTAAACATTTTTTCAAATAACTTCGCGTCCGCCCATTGTGCCGAAAGTAGGATTTCGGCTGGTACATCGGATGGACACCAACAGGAAACACTGGTCTTGAGACAATGTTTCAAAACTATATATCGAGTGAAATATTCAAACTAAATCATTTCCTTACTTGTGGACAAAAATTTTAATTCTAAGTATCACCGTGTCCTACCAATTGAATCAATCTAATTTGGCTGTTCTTGAAAACTGCAATGACATTGGAAGTTCCACACTAGCTAATTTAAGCGATATACGGTTATGGCAAAATTCCACCTCGGAAAGCAATTCTACATCGGTAACCCTGCTTTAA
The DNA here is from genome assembly GCF_008802855.1 of Photinus pyralis. Taxonomy (NCBI): domain Eukaryota; kingdom Metazoa; phylum Arthropoda; class Insecta; order Coleoptera; family Lampyridae; genus Photinus; species Photinus pyralis. The sequence continues at coordinate 7,580,720 of NW_022170510.1, forward strand.
ACCACCGCAACACTTGATTGGAATTCCTTTATTGAAATTAACAATAGTAACTGATTCGCCTTTCGATGCGGTGATGTGGAAATAATACCACGATCGGTTTTAGAAAGGAGTATTGGAATGAAAGTTTTCTTGTCTTGAGGTGTACTTAAACGTCCTTTGTACATTATGAAGAGAGATTTGTGGATTGGGGGATTAATAGAAAATTAGCAGTGTCATTGCAGTAAAATAATGTTACAAATTTGCTCCACCTGTATAAACAATAATTCTTATAGGAAACTGATGGATATTCTGAAACTGTTCATGGACTCATGTATTGAAATTTTAGATTACATTCATATACCCCAAACAGCACAAAGGACAATAAGTAATAACGCGTAACCACAATGAAGTTATCACACTTATTGTAAACTATTCCAATAACCAACATTTCCTGATTATTAAAGTTTAGTATTCGTTATAAAATCACAGCCGGGCGCAGCTGTCGCCTTACTCCCAGTATCCTGGCTTGGGACTTCAAATTACCATACGCTGTATTTTAACAACTTTAGAAGGTTTAATATAAACAGTTAACACATTTAAATTTTACTAAGTAATCGTATTACGCAAACAATGCCTAATTCTACAAATATTTCTGAATGAATTTTATTACCTACACCGACTGTTGCCTTTAAGCTTAACATGCCTTTTACAAATCTTTTAGCGATGGTAATGGTTATCATTCGGGCTGAAAAAGTGCTTGGAAACTAGTATCTAACCAATGGCATAGAGTACACATTCAACCAATAATGTAAAATCCACCCTGTTATTAATACTCCAATTGAAAGTAATTGTTGCAGCTTTACAATATGTCTTGTATAATGCTCTAGAAGTTTGGTGAGTCTAAAGTGCTTAGTTTTAAAATAAAAGTGCAATTTGGTTCAAAATAGCACAAAAAACATAATTGATCCTCAAAATGTTGTGGAATACAAAATTGCAAATGATCATCAACATTTTGGGGAATGCAAAATTGTAGGTTATGTTTTCCTGAAAATTTTCTACTGAATAAATATTGAGTAACAGAGGACTGTTTAATGAATTGCTGAATTGGCTGAATGTTCAACCTTTCTATTGTAACTAATGGGTCATGGAATGTTGTAATTTTAATCGCAATGCGTCTTTTTGTGAACATACGTGAATTGGCCCTAAGTAATGTTCACGGTTCGCACCTTTACTCATGAACATGTAGGAAAAGGTACAGCAACGTAATGCAAATTCTGGCATTATGCATAAAAAGCTATTTCGTTTATTAGAGGTAAATGCTTAAGTAATTTAACGTCCTACTGTTACTTCTTTGCATCTTAGAAAAACAAAATTTCCCATGAGTTATAAATAATTCATAACTCGTTAAAAGAGTCAGCAGGTCTCACATAAACAGGCGATACGGAACAGATTATTTCAACAAGATTTAACATTTTGATTCTACAATTTATATGTCAATTAATACTAAAAATGTAGTAATAATGAATGTACAATACTGTGTGATGTTCCATTATAATTTAAAATCGAATATATAACCCGGATGCTCTTTGAAAGGGAGTGTTATACGTATACGTTTTCAACGAAAAATATGAATTCTTCTATGTCACTGAGTGGTAATTTTACATTTTTATCACGAAGCAATCAATTTGACGCGTAACGTAATTTGTTTAAAGCTCGACAATATTAAAATATGCAGCGAGGACTTGAAAATGTTATATTTTAATATTTTATGTAAAGTAATTCTATTTTAAATACCGTGACTGTAAAACGCAACAGTCAAAGAAATAAAATCCTTCTGTCTTTTAAAATTCCAATTCCTGGTTTCCTGAATATTTCTTGTGCCTTTTTTACTGTTTTCAGGCGCCTAAATACTTTATTATAAATCCATTATCTTTGTCAAAGGAAATACGCCTTATTTATCAGTTAGCAATATTGGACCTTACGGCGTAGGTATCAAAAGTTATTGCATTTTCCTTTTGTATTCCTGTGATGAAGTAATTTTTCAACTTCCGTTTGTCGTCTTGCCAATTAAGAGATTCATATGCCCGTTACGAAGAAACCAGAAGTCTTTTACCATTTCCCCGTGCTCCATTGGTGCAAATATTTTGATGAAATTCATTTTTAGATATATGTAATTGAAAAAAAATTACATAAAGCCATTTTACAATATACCAAAGCTTTTACCATACTCTCGGCTACCACTCAATTTGGGCAAGCCAAGTGTGATTAAAATTGTTTGTAAAACTGGGCCTTCTGAAGTCATTTTCAGTAGGGCGACAATATCAATTATATTCGGGCTCGTTTCGTAAATAAGATTGTAGTACCTCTGCCTCCCGTTAGAAAAACCACACTTTAAGAATGGTTTCACATCAGTGATTTTTAGCCGCACGATTTTGTTCTACGCAATCAGCGTATGATCACATCAGAAGAATATACTGACAGTATGGTCCCACGGTGGTGATATTTTCTATTGATAGGTGGGAGATTCACCAGGTTTTGGTGACAGCATTATTGTAACCATAGCAAAATGAATTAATTCGGTTAAACCAATGATAAATTGGAAAAACCGAGATGGATCATTATGACCACACTGTTTTTATACAGACTACAGTCGCCTTTTTCGCCGTCAGGAGTAGGAGAAGGATTGTCAACTTTGTTTTCTCCTGGCCCCTCTGGTGTTAATGTGGAAGTAGTAGATACACAATTGTTTGACTGCTCATTCGGAATAGAAAATTTTGCGCAAAATTACAGTAAGTTTACAGTTTTTCAGTGAGTACAGTTAGTTCGCCGAGAGAGGTGAACGTGCCTATTGTGGCACTTGTTGGTTGAAGTGGTTTATTTTAAAGCGGAGGTAAATCAAAGATTGGTGGATGAGAGGCAAATATTGGCAACGAGTCGAATGTACAGAGCAAAAGAATGTCGCGGGGAAGTAGCTGAATGGGTTATAACCCACAGTTTTATTAAATTTACAAATCGATTCCACTTTAAATAAATAAAAAAATTCTAAAATTATTAACTAAGGTACTGGAGAATTATAAAAAATTCTTCTAAATTAGAATAAAAAAAAACGAATGGTACCCGGAATTGCCGCTACATTACTTCGTTGTACGAGCTTGAGTTATCCAAGTACTTCGTTCTTTTCATGACCTCTCTAATTCGTGAGGCCCCTCCAGCTTTTTTGGAGCTGTATCGTAAATAAGAGGTGGTCAAGGTATCAGTGCAAGTTACGTCAGTAGAACCTCAACACTTTTCCCGCGATCTTGGATTTTATTCACGATGTCAATCGAAGTCAATCAAAATTGATTGGCGGGGTCGCCCACATGGGGAAAGGATGTTTCTGGGAATTAATTTGATTATTTCTGAGAAATTTGAGTAATTTCCTGGAATTTGGACTTTGATTTCATTAATTAATTAAACATTGTTGCGATTTTGAGCTTAATGAAGTTTGATTTCTTAGATGACGTCATGAATTAAATTGATTACTGTCTAATTACCGCGGGTTGATTAATTTAATTCGCGGTGTAATAAAGAAAAATAATTATACATATGTAATTACAGTTTAAATAAACCTTCATTAATCAAAAAACAAAATGGTGGATAGCGGTAAATTTGAAATTTTTCCCTTTTTTTACACACAGGACCTATCTCCGTTGCACTCACTGGTGAAACTGGAATTTTTGATGCCAAGTAAAAACAAGGATCATTCGTTTATTAAAAATCAAAAATGAAAATCAATTTATTGAAAAGAAAAACTACTTTACAAATTACAAGACATTACAAATGCAACAATAAACAATAACTATAATACAAACCCGTTTCCACACCACCCAGGAGGTAGAGTTAATGGCGCGCTTTTTTTAACGTGGTATCCCCCGGAGGCCTAATCCACAAAATATTTACAGACTAAATTAAAAATTATACCTTATACCCATACTTCACCCCAGACTTCTGCAGTACCCTTCTGCCAAGCTTCTCCAGGTTCATTTTTCACCACCAGTGCAGTTTATTCACGGATTTTCCTTCCGATCTGCCAATTTGTTTCCATTTCTTCTATTTTTCACAACTTACTTTCTTATGGCCCAACCAGAAACTTACTTGTCAGAAACCTACATTGACAAAATTATATTAAAACAATTAGACAAATTTCAATAGTACACTGATCAAACTGATGTACATAAAATAGTAAACAAAGGAGTGTCGTTACTAATTTCCATAAGCAGTAATTTCAGCGGATCTTGTTTATTTTTAGCACTGTTTAGATAAAATACTTTGCTGTAATTTGCTTATTTGGTGGTAATTAGTCGCGCCAATGACACCGAAACCCCAACCCGAAGTATCATAAAAAGGACCGAATGCATATCGTTAAATCTCTTTGTGTTATGCTGTTGATTTGTTAGCAGACAATTCAAAAAAGGTTTCAAAGCATATTGTTTATCGAAACTTAAAATTTAATCGACTTCGATAGATTTCTTATGGATCTTCAGTGCATCGATTGGAATAATTTTTATCAAATGTCGAATATTAATGATAAGGTAACGCTTTTCAATAGTGCAATAGTTAATTTGTTTAACATTCACGCTCCAAGAAGGCAAGCAAGGATAACGAAAAAGGTAGCACCATGGTTAACTGATACTCTAAAACGCATGATGAAATTACGTGATAATGCAGGGACAAAATTTCGTAAAACCAAGGATCCTGGTGCTGGTCACTGGCGATACTATAAAATGTTACGAAACCTAGTGAATACTGCCATTATAAAAGAGAAGCGGGCGTACCTTGAATATCAACTGAAAAATATTTCTCTCAAAACTAATATTTACAAAGAATTAGGAAACCTAGGTCTTGCACATAAAAATAAGGACACTAAATTACCCTCCCATTTTGATAATGTCGATGACATAAATGATTTTTTTATATCCTCTGTGAAAAATAAGTCGAAAGACAACAGTACTTTAGTACATTTTTATAGATCAAACTGTGTCGTGCCAATAGGAGATAAATTTGAATTTACCATGATTGATGCAAACAGTATTCTTACAATTATTAACTCAATTAAGTCAAATACGGCGGGAATAGATGACATATCTTTAAAAATGTTGAAACTGGCTGTCCCTCTGTGCTCCCTGTTTTAATACATTTAATAAATTTTTCATTGGAACATTCGGTATTCCCAGATTGTTGGAAAGTTTCCAAGGTGCATCCTCTACCTAAAAAAAGTAATCCCGAGAACATGTCAGATCTGAGACCTATCAGTATACTGCCAGTATTATCAAAAATATACGAAAAAGTGTTGTACCTTCAATTAGAGTCACACCTTGCGAAATTTAACATTTTGCCTTGTTTACAGTCTGGATTCAGAAGTGGTTATAGTTGTGAAACTGCACTATTAAAAGTTACAGATGACATCATTACTGATATGGACAAAAATAAGATTATAGTTTTAATTCTATTAGACTTCACGGAAGCCTTTGATACGGTTAATCATAACATTTTAGTTTCCATATTGCATTACATAGGTTTAGGAAAAAATTCTATATTATTACTATCAAGCTATTTAAATTGCCGAGCCCAAATAGTTGTCAACAATGAATTAGCCTCTAGTCGCAAATCGATCCACTGTGGGGTTCCTCAAGGTTCAATACTTGGGCCTCTTTTGTTTTCTATTTATACTTCCCAGATCTTTACTTCAATAAAACACGTAAACTATCATGCCTACGCGGATGACACCCAATTATATTATGGGTTTGAAGAGTGCAACATCGATACCGCTAATGCGATTATTAACACGCATCTAAGCAACTTTATTAAATCTGCTCACTCTCTGTATATAAATGCGGAGAAAAGTAAAATTCTTTTATTTGGCTCAACACATAATTTATTCAATCGGGAACAGATAATATCTAAGTTAAATATTCAAATCAACAATCAGTCTTTGTCATTTGTTAATAATGTTAAAAACCTTGGTTTAATTATAGACTCTACTTTAAGATTTGAGGAACATATCAAGGTGTGTATACAACGTGCCTACGCGGGATTGGGGTATATTTATGGGATTAAGCACCTTCTAAATTCAAATTCAAAAATTCTATTATGTAATTCTCTGGTTCTTTCGCATTTCAGCCACTGTTCTACAGTGTATGGCCCTTGTCTCACTGACCGTAATTCTAGAAGGATAGAGGTTGTACAAAAATCGTGCCTAAGACTAATCTTTGGTATCAGGAGAAGGCTACCCATTTCACATAAATTATCAGAAATTAAATGGTTAAACATGGAGAAAAGACGCTTACTTCGTGCTTCCGTTCTTTTTCACAAAATCGTAACCTTTAAGTCACCTCCTTATCTTTATAACAAAATAACTTTTCGCACAGATGTACATAACATTAACATTCGCCGTAAAGACCACATAACCATTCCGCAGCATAAAAAAGGAATATTTCAGAGGTCATATTCGTACGCGATTGCTCATGTATATAATACTTTGCCAGCAGATGTAAAATGTTATGTACCAGATAAATTCAAAGTTAGTGTTCGTCGACTCCTCCTAAAAACATCCTAAAAACATAATAAATATGTAAAATATTTCCGTGTTAAAAACAATTAACAGCTTACTTTGTAAACCACATCTTAATTGTCAAATTCTTGTTTCTTGAGTTTTAAATGTACTACTCCATTTTTTGTTTCACTTTTTGTATGTATCTAGTTAAATACACTAACACAAAATAAATTAAAGGTTGAGTGGAAGAGCAGACACGGATGATATCCCTGTCTGAACTCCGCCATTTAGACAGGCTCTGTATAGAAATTGTCTATTAAAGTCATTTTTTATTATTATTATGGTCGGTGTTTCTTGTGAGAACTCAGGTCTAGCCTGGTTAACTAATCGCACGGATTAAAATCAAGTAACGATTAGTGCCTGTGTCTGTGTCTGGTGAAGTTATGTAGGGTTCAACATAGCTATTGATGGTCACAATAGTCAACGCTATCAGGAAAGAGGAAAACAAAACAAAAAAATTATTATAATAATTCCTGAAATTTTATTAAATAGAGTTTATTGTGTAAGTGTTTCTTTGGCTTTGCGTTTCGGTTGAATACGAGTGGGTTGTGATAACGTGGTGTGTTTCTGTGGAGAAGGAGTTTTGTGTTTTTTAACTGTGCTAGGACGTGTAACTTTATTGGGTGGACCTGTCTTTGTGGTGCATGTTGCCTTACTTGTATTTATGGTGTTTCTTTGTTCTTGAGGTTGTATTTGTGAGGTTGCTTGGGTTTTTGGTGGAGATATTGCAGTATTTTGTGAGCCTGTGGTGCTGTTAAGGTTTTTGCGCTTCGGTTGTATACGAGTGGGTTGTTTCTGAGAAGAAGGAGTATTGTGTTTTTTAACTGTGCTAGGACGTGTAACTTTATTCAGTGGACCTGTCTTTGTGGTACATGTTGCCTTACTTGTATTTATGGTGTTTCTTTGTTCTTGAGGTTGTATTTGTGTGGTTGCTTGGGTTATTCGTGGAGATATTACAGTATTTTGTGAGCTAGTAGTGCTGTTTAGGTTTTTGCGTTTGGGTTGTATACGAGTGGGTTGTGATAACGTGGTGTGTTTCTGTGAAGAATGAGTTTTATGTTTTTTAACTGTGCTAGGGCGTGTAACTTTATTGAGTGGACCTGTCTTTGTAGTGCATGTTGCGTTACTTGTATTTCTTGTGTTTCTTTGTTCTTGAGGTTGTATTTGTGTGGTTGCTTGGGTTATTGGTGGATACATTACAGTATTTTGTGAGCCTGTAGCGCTGTTAAAGTTTTTGCGTTTGTGTTGAATACGAGTGGGTTGTGATAACGTGGTGTGTTTCTGAGAAGAAAGAGTACTGTGTTTTTTAGCTGTGCTAGACCGTGTAACTTTGTTGGGTGAGGGCGTCTTTGTAAATAATTATTATTATGATTATTATTATTAGAACTTAATTTTATTAACTTTAAAACGTTGTGCTCCAATCAACAGTCTAATATCAACTAAACTTTCAATCTCAAAATGCCGCCCTATCCGTCAGTTGAAAACACAATCTTATCTCGCGTACGGTATCTCACGATAAAGGAAAATAATTATTCCTTACTAACAGAGCAATCGCCGCGTTTCTTCGAAAATGCCTCATATCAAGCTCGTAAATTTATTGTAATAACAAATTAAATCTTAACAAGATCTACAAGACAAACATAAATAAATCAACCGAGTTTGCCGTGCAGGAAAAACTAGGATGATTTGTAATGCATAGTTTACCGAATATGGCTCTTCTGCAGAAAATCTTCAAAACACAATTAAAGGAAAATGTGGAATTATATTGATACTAAAAGTCTCAAGCGACTGGTTGGAAATTGAATTCAAAGTTCTCCCTGCGCCATTAAATGCATTTACCGTAAAGTAATAGTTTAAGCTGTTCTCGACCTTTCTTAAACTTGTTTCTTCAGTAAGCAGTTTATCTGACTTTAAAAGCACGTCGGATTTTCAGTAAGAGAATATAAAGTGTAAATTAAACTAGAGGAAACTTCCGTGAGGAACGACCTTTGCTTTGTAATTCAACCGGCCCCAATGCAGTAAATCAAGTTTTTTAAATCACCAAATTTGCGTAGATGTTGTTTCATCGTTGAGATCGAGAATAAGGTGGTAAAATCAGCATTCTTAGTAGAAACGATGTTTTAAATTGAAGTAAAACGCGGTTTCTTCTGATACAATTTACCATGAACTCATCCTCCCACATTTTCTTTTAATTTAGTCACATTATTTTAAATGGGACCTCTACTTAAATAGTTTAAAATTTTAAAATTTCGTTTAATAAATTAATTAAGAGGTTCATCCTCTCTTCGGCGATGTTAACATTTCATCTAGTAAAATAAATTAGGTTTGAGGGAACCGACAGTAGTGTAAATTGGATCCTAAATTAACCTGACACCAACGATTCAGAATTCCAAGCGTTTGTACAAACAGCTTAGGTTGAGGTTGCGGGACCAAATTGTGTGGAGAGTGTTATTGAAAAAGGAGACGCCGCTACAGGTAATTCAGCGAGATTTCAGCGGTGAGTGGGAGTGGCGTCGCTATTGCGTCTGTCGGAAAACGTCGCGGCGCAGCTTCATATAATCACATCCCTCTCTACAGTTTCCGCGCGATCTTCTCTACTGAAAGTCGTTTGATTGCCGTTTTTCAGCGTCGGCACCTGTTTTTCAGTCACATCACTTTATTAATTAATTCTCGCCGGCATGAGTTACCATCGCAAGTGATTCAGTTTTGACTGTGAAAGTGAGTAGGATTATACGTGTGTTAACAATGTTATTCATTCTTATTGGCGTACTTCGCACTGGAGCACTAATTTGTGTTGGTGATAATTTAGTGGAATATTAAAATATACGTTCTTTATTAGGAATGGCACTGGAAGTTCAAAACAGGAAATGCATCCTGCTCTTTTTTCTGCTACGTGCTATTTCCGGTAAGTAAATTACTTGAACTAAGTAAGTAGTTGCGAGGATTTGAATCGTTTAGTTTAATACGTATCAGTACGCTATAAACTTTGGGTCAGTACTACCCTTATGCTAATACCACCATACAAGATGATCCTTAATTTAGAATTCCGGAAATTAACCTCTCATAAACGTACGCTTTAGGGATCCAGTCATTATCTTAATGACTTATGTTAACGAGTTGTTTTAGTTTATAACAATGCGGTTAGTAGAAGTAGTCGTACATTGATAACAATTACACAACGAAATTACGCGCACACTTCTCTCAACATAATTTAAATTACTTCCCCAGAAGTTATAAGTGCACTTTACTTTATTCCATCCCATTCTGGATTACAGGTTTTTTTATTAACAACTCGAATCGTGCCGGTTTATGATTATTTGAAAACTTTTTAAAGCAAAGATTACGTTTCTATATTACATTGATTCAAAATGAAATTCTTTCTCAACACACCGTCCAGGCAATAATATCATTCCTAAGACCTTTTTAAATAAAATCCTTTTATTATGCACCATATAAAAAGGAGAGAATATTTAATATAGGATTTTAAGTTGGTAAATTTTTTTCTTTTGTTTTACGAGTTTTTTCTTATTAAACTCCCGTGCGAATTATGTTTTGAATTTCATTTTCCGTAATTACCTTTGTTTGATTTAGTTTAGAAGGATAAACTGGAGAAATTTCCACCCTGAACCGAAAATGCCTCATAAATAATAACCAATTCTAGATGATTTATACGTAAAGCTTTAAAAGTAGAATTAAGGCATTTATGGAGTGTAGACAAAAGGGGAAAACGAAAAGTTGTGGTTTTATCAACAACAGCTTTTAGCTTATCTTACAGCTTGTCTCGAGGGCGTTTTACATTATAACTGATTGCATAATGTTACAAAACTTATTGTAAGTATAATTTCCAAAAGAGATTAACCTCAACGGGAACAAAGGGCGATTACAATACTATTGCGTATCATTTTCATGGAGGGCCCTTTAATAATACAGAGGGTCGACCAATGCTACTTTGTTTCAGGAAATCAAATTTCAAGGTATGGAAATGGAAGCAGATCTAATGATAAGTTGCTCTCATCCAACTATAAGAACAACGTTAAAAGTCAAATAAGATTATTATATACACAAAAGGACAGAATTCAACGAAAATTGTTTGAGCTTTTGTCAAAATTTCTCGTCTCATTCTTATAACCTAAATAAAAATGTTCCGTTGACCGCACTATACAGTTAGTCAAAATCCTTCCCTTGCGTAAACAACGTTCATTTACTTAGGACGATAAAACTCATTTGGAGCAAGAGGTTTGCTGCAATAGTAACATAGATGTAACGTATTAATTTAGATCTCATCGCTGATTATTTACTTCAAGAAAGGGTTTTACGAAAACAGTTCTGAAGAGTGTACTCAAAACGGGAGAGTGTAATCGATCCCTCAGGATTTTAATGAGCTTGTTTTCAGTTTGGAAATAAAATACCTTCAAGGAAAAGGCAAACATTAATTAGCAAGCGCTCTTATTAGTTTTTTTTTATTTGTGGAAAAACTAAATTTGACGAGGGACGACAAAGAAATATACTCGTTTAGGTTGCTTACCGTTTCAAGGCAGAGGAAGAATTTAGAGAAAAGGGAAATTTAAATTTTAAATTTTACCTTTAAATATTAAACAGCTATTTGCGTTTAGAGGGCGATGGCAGTACCATAAAGCACAGTACGTATCAGCAGTTTCTAACAAAAAAAAACATTGTTAATCACATTACTTGGAATATACCCCTGTATTATACTATAGATAGAGATTTATAAAGTCATATTCATATACATTTTCATTGCATATTAAAGTTTAATCCTGTGACATATTCAAATTGTTATAAAACAACAACTGCACATGTTCTGGCATCTTTTTCTGATGCATGCTATCAAGATGACGATTAGTGTGTCCGTCCGTCCGCCTTTTTATGCGATAACTCGAGAACGAAGGCGAATTCTCTTTGCGGTAACAAATATCAAAGGACTAGAGCTCGGACGAATTCGTTAATCAGCCAAATCCGTTACCGTTTGGGAATAAACGAGCGTCCAGCATACTAGTTAAACCTATTTTTTATTAAGTTTCTTAATACTCATCATTGGTAGAATCCACACGTTCTACAATCAAATGCAGTCACGTTGTTGGGAATACAGAGCGATCATTAATCATTGCCAGTAACGTTCTTATGAAAAATGACATTTGCCTCAACACAAATGATACCGTAGCTACGCCATAACCTTAAAATGTTTATTAAAAGCAATCATGTAAATAACAATTATTACAATCGTAATTATTCGTTGCAAATTGGTAGCTTTGACAAAGACTGTTTTGTAAAACGAAGAGATAATGTAGGCAAATGGTTGTGAAAATGGAGGTGTCATGAGGATTTAGAGGTTATGTTTAGTACTGGTACAGGTCGCATTGTATAAACCAAATAGATATTCTTCTTAGAAGTAAAAGTTGTTCTGTCGTTAAATAATGGTAACACGTTCTTAATTGAACTCTAAACTAAAGGAAAGAAGTTAGGAATTAGAAAGGAATCCATTAATTAATAAAGGTAGTCTGATTTATCAATAGCAGGCGATAACAGAAGACGAGAGGGGAGGAGAATGTGGCGCATAAAATTTCTAACCAATTAAAATTATGTAGGATCAAGGATCTGCATTATTAGATAGGCTATACGAACACCGCGACGATTTTGACATGAAACAAATTAAAGTAATTCTAGTTCCCACACCAAAAGAAGGAAAAAACTTTTCACTTTCTTGGATCTTGTGGATGAAATTACTAATAATGCACTCGATTGCCTTTAAAAAGAGGTATCGTGCAACCCCTAGACCTTTTTTTAGAATTTTGAGACGCTCGCGATCGTAGAGTCTTGGAAAGCAAATCCCTTGCCCTTTCATTACAGCCCATAAAAATTACATAGAATTCGTAGCACATTTTTATCTGAAGTCATGAAAGCTTTGCACACTCCCGATGATAAAAATAAACTTTTACAGCAAATTTCTCAAGTAAAATGACTTACAATGTGTTATGTAAATTCAAGAAGTGAATTTAAAAATGTCCTCCAAATTTATCCCTATGGTTAAGTAACAGTACACAAAAGATAAGTAGAAAAAATCCGTTAAAAGAATACAGCTCGATATAAAATTGCCTTGTAAATGTGCACATTTAGAAGTCAAAGTAACCCCTCTTGTTGCAAAATCATCCACCAAACCCTACTCTTTATTGTAAGTAATAATAATTCTTCATAAAGTTAATTACGTGCTATATTTATTTACAATTAACTAACAATAAATTTATAACAGTCCTGAAATGGATTGATTTATGACAGCAAAAATATTATTTATCACTCTCGAATACACAATTTATAACAGCGCGAATTATTACTCCGGTGTATAAATTGGAACTGTCCTGAAACACAATTCGATTTGCTTATATAGTAAACTCGGATGTCTCGAGTCTTCTCAAATGTTCTAGAACACAACACGTCATCTTTAACGCCTTTGTTCTTTATCGCCGATGACTAAACTTTCATGAAGTCTCGATGACTATCGGAATTTCTGGAATATTCGCTACACTGCCCTTCCTCTTCAAACTGTTGTGTCTCCCAACACGGATTACGGTTGTAGTGGAGACACAGTCCCAGAAAACTCTTGTTCGCGCGAATTTGATGCATCTTAACATCCTTGGCTAAATGACTATGTAATGAACCAAAACGTACTCCGCTGGTGCTTCCAACAAAACGGGCAACTCTGCAACACTCTTTTGTTGTTATTCTGTTGCTTTTTGATTGAAGTTTATTTTAAGGCGATAGTAGAAGTACCTACCGTAATGCTACGGTTACTAACTCTGCATGAGCGTACGAGTATATCCTTCTTTCTCAGAACCAGTGGGAGATAATAATTAATAAGAACTCTAAGGCGAACTAACATATACTACAATTAACGCAACAATTCATTTTGTAATTAAGGACACCCTACGAAACAACAAGAAGGCAAAGCCTACAGTCGCAAAGTTAGTGCTAAATCACTTAGTTAATCAATAGTGCACGCTACCCCGTTCGCAAGGACGTGTTTTATGCTTGCACCATAGACGAAAGACTCCCTGGTGTTCACTGTTAGTGGTGATCCTGTAGTACCTTTCACTTCAACGAAACTGAGATTTCTTGAACTGCACTGTCGCGAAACCACTCACTTGAATGCCGCACACACGGCAACACTACAACGCGACAGAACAATTGGTCATAATTGCATGTATTGTTTGTGAACTAGGAGTTTTAGATGCGTTGTGTGCTCTGCGCTGCACGGACCGACTATAGAATTGCTCATCGAGGTAGATGTAGAATTGAAATTGGTCCTCAAGCCGCGCTCTGGACCTCTACGGTGCTCTACCGTGGACATTTTTAGCTTTCTTGCTTTCTTTCTTGGAAATGCTGCAAAAATCTTCTATTTACCTATAGAATAAAATTACATTTCTAACCGCTCCTATGTACGAAAGCCATTTAAGTTGCTTTTCCTACTAGATTGTCCTAAGCGTTAACAACCCGAAATGGTCATCTGTCAGCCTCCCTTCGATATTCTTGATATGATGATATTTTTATTAATAGCAATTACACACGAAGCTACACGTCTGTGAAGTTCTTTATTTATTTACAACTGTCTAGAATATCCCATAAAAGTGCAATTTACAGTTGCTAATTAGAAGTCATGTCTCTTTACTACAATTCTGGTAATTAAGACGAAAATACTTAAAAAAAAGCACTGATTTAATTGTTTGTTTCACAGTTCCGTATTAATAATCCATTTGAATTTAGGAACTACAGAATTAATCCCTCGTTCCTAAATCTTTGACAAATAATTAACTCCGTCAATAATGTAATTTTATCTTTTAAATTTAAGCAAATTAACACTTTGAATACTTGAATAATGCCTTGAAACAATGAAATTAACCGAATAGATTAAAGCCCAGTAAAACCATGTATTACCTATTTTCCCTAATAAAAAGCCCCTATTCTTTGTGGTAACTATAATTGTGCTAAACATCATTTAATGCCCACATTTTTTTGTACGGCAAACTAATTCTTAAAATAAAGTATCGCATGTATCCTTTCCCTTCCTCATTTTTAACTTATCTGATAAGTTACTATGTGAAATATACATACGGCGGCCCTTTCTGTATATTCATTGTCACAATATGCGTTTCTTCTGATTTATTTTGAAGCTTCTGTTCTATTATTTGTCCCGTTTTCTAAAGGTCCTAGTTTTTATTTTATGTACCGATTATAAGAAATTCTCGCATCTTTCTCAATTATACATTACTTCTTTCTCTTTCTCCATAAAAGAACTGATGCTAATTATTCCTTCTAATACAGTAAAAGTACCCTACGAAATAGTTTCGGATGCGATTAAAAAACTGAAAATCCTTCATTACCTCTATCTTCTCTTCTTTTATGATTTCTTCACCTGTTCGTCTCCTTTTCTATTCTTTGTCGGATTCCCTCTATGCTCTCTTAATCTCCCAAATCAAGATCTTCGCTCATGAAAACTCTATCTTTAATATTCCGGTTTGCGTCTCATTTTCATTAACCGTTTAGCCTTTACAAATGTATCGTTATATATCCTATACACTTTATTTTTTTTATCCTAGTCCATTAAAAATATCTTGTCAACCCTAAATGTACTGATGTTCTCGTTTCCTCTAATGCTCGTTACGTTTTTCAAACTTTGCTACTGCTGTAATGAGATCGTGTCTTATAGGCGATTTTTACCTTTTTGTCTCCACCGTAATCTCTTTGTAAATCTTCAATGCGATTTAATCTAGAGGAAATCTACTAAATTTCTTTTAGGTTTTCCTGTAGTAATCTGACGATCCTGTCAATCGAGTCTCGTGTTCTCCTTTTAAGATGATTCCGAGCTCGCCTCTTAGTTTATATAATATCTCTGTAAGTTCCTCTGTTCCTCTTCAAGTCAAGTTTATTTCAAGCGTTCATATCAAGTCCTTGATTCCTCTCAGTTTCCTTCCATGTTTCTACCGAATTTTTTCTAAGATATACTTAGGTTTCATCTTCTGAATTCTCCTCAACTACCTCCAAGTCCTCAAATCCCATGCATGTTCCCCTCAGTTTTCCTTAATTGTCTTGAAGGTCTGTTCCCAAGTTGCTCCCAGGTTCTTCAATTCATATCAATGCTCTTCGCATCAGGTTTACCTCCAGCGCCTATTAATTCGTATCAAGCTCCGAAAGCTCCTGCTAGGCCTCCCTCAAGTTCTCATTCAGCTTCCCCAAAAATCCTCATTAAATTTCATTCAGGACAAGTTGAATTTTCACCACAATTTTCAGAAACTGTTGCTCTTAACTTTTATCACCTTTTGGGCTCCCAGGGCCTTATGAATAACCCACCACTGTTTAACAGTCTCTGTCTCTGTCAAACAGAGAACCAGGTGGGAATTTTAGTTTTAGTCTTTTAGGTCTACACTAGACATCATAAAAAGTATTCGAATTTGTCCCATTTTGTCAATTGTACTATATGTATGTATACACATCGAGCATGTCCTGTTTTAGTGTTTAAATAAAGTTTGAAATATACTTCAAATTACACATTTAAATTTAAATAATAGACGACTCCATAAATATTTTCTTATCTTTATCCTATGTTGTACCGTACCTCTGTATTGAAGGAACTGCACAAGACTATTTTCTTCATATGGAGATTTGCCAATTTCTTTGTTATATTTGCTAATATGTGTGTAAACGAAGGTCAATGAACATTTCTTTTAATTGGCGCTGCATTTATACAGTGCATTAAAACGTTACGTTACGGCCGAATGTGCAACGCAAGTTTAAACTAAGTTAAAACGAAAATTGTAAAACTCCGCCCTTTTTAACGATAACAAATGTTTATCTTTTATTATGCAACAGAGAGTAACAGTTTTTTTATGTCAAATGGTAGAAACCTTTTGTTTATTTTAACAGTGTGCTTTTATCCAGACTGCAAATGCGTTTATTACAAGTTATTGGCGCATTAGAAACGTGCGGAAAAATTACATTTTAGATGGAGAAACTGAAGAATTTTTAAATTACACCTAGTCACTACGGACTTAACTACGAACGCCTCGTTC
The DNA here is from genome assembly GCF_008802855.1 of Photinus pyralis. Classification (NCBI taxonomy): domain Eukaryota; kingdom Metazoa; phylum Arthropoda; class Insecta; order Coleoptera; family Lampyridae; genus Photinus; species Photinus pyralis. Next base: position 7,597,367 of record NW_022170510.1, read on the forward strand.
ATTTACATATAAAACATTCGTTTCAGTATTTTTAGTAGTTCATTGCGGATAAATCATCTCATAATTAGCTGAATTGCTTGAATAAGACTGGACATTCTATTTTTAAATATACATTACAATTTTAGTGCTTAATTAGTGCCTCTATTAGTGCTATAATTAAGCTTACAATTGCAAGATTGATTAATGGAGTCTGTAACTACAGGCGACAACGTTATGTCCCCTCCAAAAGTAATTAAACAAGAACATTATAATTAATAAGTGAAGACAAAATCCATCGTTATGGATAATAAATAGTAAAATGCGTACCTTCCTTTTACATTTTGTTATTCCTTTGGGCATTCTCAGTGTATCACCTTTTAATATGATGAGGTTGGATAAACAAAAGTTTTCTTTTCAATCTTATAATGGTCAGAAGTTTCTTTTGAAACTTTTAAGAACTATTGTAATTTTTCTGTAACTTTTGTTACACTCTTCGATGTAAGTTTTAGTGGAAGCGCCCTTTTATCTTAAAGTGAGTAGATTTTCGAGTAGGACCGACGAAAAGTTCTTTGAAAAATACTGTCACTAAACTTGAATTTTAAAAGTTACTGTTAATCCTTCGGGGACGAGAGTTGTGTATAAACGCAATGTAATTTAAAAGCATGTGTAAAGTTGGTAATGGGGCATTCATAAACGAAGTGCGTGCTGTATAGAGTGTAAAATTTGAAAAACCCTTGTAGCTGCTTTTGTTAATGATACTAAAAATGTAATTGCGTGAAATCTGTGAACGAAGATAAGTCTAAGAAAATCTTGAAAAGGTTTCTATAGAAATTATATTATAATTCGCACTACGTTTGTGCTACGGCTTCAAATAAAACTGTAATGCTTTTAAAGTAAGGTTATGCCATTGAACTTATAGTTATGTTAAATCTTTGAATATAAAAGTTAAATTCAATGGTTATGTCTGCATAAATTAAGCAACAATAATGATGAGTGAAAGATCGAATATTAATTTAAAAAGTCTCTTTGTTTTGGGCTCATTCAAAAATTCTAATAAATGGTCACGTATTTGCCGGAACTCTTTTCGAGCAGAGATGGTTTTTGGACCATCAATGACCACGAGTAATTCCATTTAGAAGTCGTTAGTGTAGCGCAAAGTGTAGCTCTATGTTGGTATGGTAGGTAACTGTACCTCGTAAATATAATGTACTTGTGGATAACGCTATGTGGTACTAAAATAAACTCGAAACAGACTCCTCATAACGACAATTAACTGATGGAACTGTAAATTTACAGGTTAAATGTTAGATAATATTTATTCAACCGAGAATAAGCTTTTTATGATTACTAATTCCACAAGTAATGATTAATCCCCTTTTGTTCACTAACGACGTTAAGTAACTTAATGAGGAATGTTTTCTCCTTTAGTTTATGTTAAGGAAACGTGCTTATTTCACGATAGTCTTTATTTCATCCGATTGCATCAAAATTCTTTATTGTGATGTGATAAATGACACATTCACTTAACTCGCTTGTATCTAACTGGTAAATTGGAACTGCGCATTACTTCTCCTCAAAGCAAATTTCGCGAACTCTTTCGTCACACGAAAATCTAATACAAACTCTATATACTTGAACTACGCCGTATCGATTCGAATTAAAATTGTACTTTCAACTGTATGGTTAATGCTTCCGCAGCCCAGAAACGAGTGTATTGTATTTCAATATTTCTGCCCACACACCTCCGAACGATTGCACTCGTTTATTTTAGCGGGTGTATAGCCATTGCGAATACTGTGGGAAGCCATACACACTAAAAGATATACCTAACATATTCTTAAATGCAAACATATGTTCGCTTTCGATTTGTTGTACTTTCGCATTAGCCCAACAAATCAATTAGGCCGAATTCGACCGCAGTGTGAATACGCGCTTTAACCCCTTCCTATTTCTTACTGATTAATTGACTCCTACAAAATGGCGCCTTTTTAAAGGCAACGAGCACCTTTAATCACTGATTAATTTCTTTCGTTTCTGCCCTACGAATTGAATGAAGGTTCAACAATTATTATTATGTATTACTGATATAAAATATAATTGATTTCTGAGCTTTGATGTAGAACAAGTGGACGTTGTTCGCTTGAATACTAGGTGATACGTGAATCATTGTAACCAGGGGTTACATACTGCCTTTTTTTGAGGCCCCAAAAAAAATTGTCTCAGAACGACCGGAAAAAAACATTTTCTTATAGAATGTGGCCTGTAGAATCCATAATTTCAAACAGTTCCAAGATTGGGCTACTAGTTCAAAAGTTACCGCCCTTTGAATTTTCTTTCGAAATTGGTTTCTAGTCTATAACTTTTGATTGAAAAGTCTAATCGAAAAAGTACGAATTGTTTTGGATTGTACGCACCAAAATTAATAAGAAAAAGTGTTTTCCCGAGAAATTTTGGTGCAGTCGATTTTTGGCAAAAAAGGAAGGTTACACACTGTCTTTTTTTGAAGCCCCAAAAAAAAATTGTTTCAGAACGACCGGAAAAAGCATTTTCTTATAGAATGTGGCCTGTAGAATCCATAATTTCAAAGAGTTTGAATTATTTGAATTTTCTTTCGAAATTGGTTTCTAGTCTATAACTTTTGATTCTAATCGAAAAAGTTACGCAGAAAAAGTGTTTTCCCTTTGAATTTTCTTTCGAAATTGGTTTCTAGTCTATAACTTTTGATTGAGAAGTCTAATCGAAAAAGTTTTGGATTCTACGCACGAAAATTAATAAGAAAAAGTGTTTTCCCGAGAAATTTTGGTGCAGTCGATTTTGGGCAAAAAAGGAAGGTTACACCCTGATTGTAACAGTCTAATTTATATTTGTTCGATATGTAGGGTTACGCAAAAAAATTGGGTGGTAGAACGCATGTTTCGTTTGGTAGCCTCAAAAAAGAGCTGAAGCTTACATTTCTTTTCGAATTTTTTCTCAACAAGTTAAAAACACTGATGACGGTCTAGGTTTTGGTGTATGCCCTTTCCTATTTTGCAATAATTTTTTAATTCCTACCACGAAAGGGAGCACCCCTTTTGTATCTGGGAGTTTTAAACATGAAAATCACGAAAATTCGAAAAAAAGTTCCACTGAAATTCTTGGCGGGTCAATGAAAATGTAGAAAACTCCACGAAATTTGTTGTGTACATACCTGATGAGATAAGGAACAAAATTGTGCAAATCACTTTTCGAAGAAAAGTTATTAATTATACTAAAATTAATCCTTCGGGTCAGAAAGTATCTCTCCTATCACCCCTTACTAGTGAGTCATCTAATTTTAGTATAATTTTAATCTAGTTTTCGTTAGTTGAAATCTTGTAACTTGTAATGCTTATCAGGTAGTTTTCAACCAAATTAGTATTGAATTAAATAGAGTTATACGATAAATTTGCAAAATAAAAAAGGAGAAAATTAAAGCACTTAAATGTAAACCATGCACACGGTTTTTATTTCCTATTTAATTAAACTTGCCGTGCTAGTTTTTTTTTTAATCGAATCATCAATTGTAATGAAAGCATTAATTTAGGTTTTGATTTATATTTTGAATTTCTTCACGTAAATAAGTAAAAGTAAAATTTTTAAGCTCCAAAAAGGTTCTAAAGTGTCTTCCCAAACAAATGTTTTAAACGTGTTTTTGTTCTTTAATTGTTTGAGGCGGCAAGATAGCGGGGATCGGGTGCAAATTAAATTCTTTTTTATTATACCTGAATCACAATCTCCGTTTTAAACACTCAAATGCGTGCGAAAAAAGGCCTTTAAAACACACGTGCTTTAAAGTTGCTAAGTAACGATACTTCAAGTATGACTTTTGAAACTGTCATCTGGATGAAATAAAAAATCCTCTTAGGTCGCTTTCTGTAAATGCAGAACATTTCTTTGGCTATTTGCGTCGTGCCTTTAAACTCGTTGCGCGTGCTTTAAAGACTTGATTATACACTTGTATCTTAATATACTATTTTAATGTAGAGTTACATTTCTTTGCTGTTGAGAAAATAAACTCGTTCTGTAGAATTTGTTGACGTGCAGGTTTTGAATTGAGTGGGATCGTTAACAGTCGTTTAGGATTAGGATTGGTAGTAAAAATTACACTAAGCAATAAAAAGTATAGACATCGACATTTTGAGGAATAATTCCTATGAATAATTCGCCTTTGTGGGAGTCCATAAATTTACGAAGTAATTAAGGAAGGATCAGCCCGATTTGAAAAAAAAGGAAAAAGAATTAAGCTTGCAGGTACCAAGAAGGAAGCTGAACTTTCTAGGATAGAATTTTTCAGTCGGGTTGTTACCGATAGCCAAGTTTATTTAAAAAGCAAAGGAAGTTATTGGTGAAGATTTTTCGGGGTTTTTAACCATAAAGGCGTCGAACATATATACTTTACCCCGTTGTACTTAAAATAGACTTAACAAAAGGAGAAAATACATCGACGTTTCTTACATATCCTTTAACAAGTGAGTGTTGCAAAAAGCTCAAGTTTAATTCAATTCAATACGTGGAAACCTCGGTGGAAATTATAACACCCTAATTTATCGAAACACCCCGTGACCATTCGTAGTGCAAGAATCGGTGATCGCAATTTTTAGTCGTATGAGGTGTGTTTTTGGGAAATCAATTTGTCAAAAAGTCGGCTAGTCCATGTTAGAGTTTTTTAGTGAGTAATGAACCATATACTTGCTTGGCAGACGTTTTTTAAGCTTGTCAAGGTTTCATTGTCATTCACCACTTTGGAGAAGTGTTGCCAAAAAAACGCCCAAGAGAAATGTCTGCTGCTACTACATATTTTTTGCCACTTCCTGTTACCACACGAAATTGTTGTCTCCCTCCCCCGTCGATACCAAAAATTTTCAGAGAGAAATGAGTTTCGTGTTTCTGCCTTCCTTCAATAGTCAATTGGCATGCGGCTGAATCTTTTCCTACACAAGTTATCACGTAAAACCCTTACCATAAGTATCAGAAAGATTAACCTTATTATCAAGGATGCATTTTAATCCGTGTATTTTCCTTATATTACCTTTTTGGTAGGCCGATTTGCTCTCAGTTCACTTCGAAGTTATAATGGAAACATAATCTCGCCACCGCATGCTGTTATTATAACTGTTCGATGCCTATAAAATTAACTGTTATTACTATACACATCGCAATTCGCATCTTGTTTTGATTCCGCTTAGAAACATGTTATACAAATCGGGATTAATTTAATAATTAAACTGAGGATGGTGTTTCTGTGTGAAATAAGTTATCTTATACATAAAGGAATTCAAATAATTGAACGTGATACATAAATTCTCAGTTACGTCAATTTCACGCGAACACAAAAAGCATCTTTGCTTCCTGATTTATGTTGTTTTTCACTCGTTTTCCAAAAATCAATTTATAAAAATAACGTTGATAAATATTTAAGACGTTTACGGGCACCGAAAAACTCCATTCCGTTCTGCCGCTTTTTTAAATGAACGGATATATGGAATAATATATATTGAATAGTCAAAGTTACGTGTGGAATTTTGCTTTTAAATAAGTGTTGTAACAAGCGAAGAGGAAATAGGGAAACTGAAAGGAAGTTTATAGCCCCCGCTTTACTTTTACTGCAGTGAATTGAAGCATGTTGTAAGACTTTTCAGTAAAGAACGCTAAACCAATTTTTTACCTGTTCGTCAAAATTTGATATACCTAGAAAATTCGTACGCGCCTCGACGCCTTTCACGATTTAGTTATGCACAGACAGTCCCGGGCGTCACCTTTTACGCCTCGTCGCCCCTTTCCCTAAATAACGACACCCACTTTTCTATTTATTGCTCGTGTGTTTTCCTTTAAGCAATTTGTGTTGTAAATTAGTTGCGCGTATCACAATTACATTTGAGCCTTTATATTCTGACACATTCCCGGAAATTTGCTGTCTTGTTGATTTATGTAACATCTTACTGCATGCAGGGTTTCTAAAAAGCTCCCATAATAATTGTTTTCAAGAGCGTATTCTGAATTACTCTCCACAGAGAATGTAAATACAAATAAAAGTGATCTTTTGGTCAATTCTTCTTTTAGTGAATGTTATTAACAGTTCCTTTTAGTTTTAGAGGGATTATTCTAGAATTAGTCTTTAAATTGTACTTAGTACCATTTTTTGGTTCAGGATTCTGTCTTTTTTTGTCGGAAACCTAGGAGTAAAGTGAGGTTTCAAATTTGTCAATCAAATTACGATGGTAATGCCGTTAATTCCACTGAATTGCCCTTAGTGTCTTAGCTATGATCCCAAAATAAGAATTTCAATTTTTATTATTGATTTCCAGACAATGTGAAGAATACCTCTGTAAATTTCGCTCCCGTTTCTTGAGAGGGTACAAATACAAATATGCAGAATCACCAAAAGAATGTTTTCGTCTTTGGAAATGCACAAATTTATTTGTTGATTGTGGATGCTACTACTATCAGAAGAGAGGCCATTGCAGAAATTGGATTTGCACATGCGTGTTGAATTACGAAAACTAACTCGAATAAAAATTAATCAGAAAATAATAGCAAACGCCTTAAAATACAATTTCATCTTTTTATGTAGAATGCGTATAATAAACGTTTTAAACAAGAAGGCAGAAAATGTGGCACAATTTTTTGGAAGTACGTTCGGAAAAATCCCAAACTTTTCTGCACGTGAAGGGCTCTATTGCATTTTGGGTATACCCAATCCGATATTGTCTCGAATTTTGTCCAAAACGTTATAAAATGTCTCTAGCTGGAGCACATATACCTAGATTGAGTGCAAAAATTATTCTAATCCAGACGAAATTTCGTATCATTTTGGCGATGTTTTACGGTGTTTTACCATAACAATAACGAAACCAAACCTATTGATTACTTAGAGCCGACTAGACCAAACATTTTTTTCAAATCTATCAAAGTCTCTTCAATTTATATTTTGGAGGTTTTGGTTCCTTGGCTTATTTGAAAGATTTGTTTCCCTGCAGTTCTCTTAAAAAATGATACGTTTTCATCTCGGTTTTTATCAAAGTGAGTCGGCAAGAAAATGACCCATTTCGTTCATTTTTCAAGTTCATCTGAAAGCTAAACGTGGACAATGGAGATAGTATTTGCTGTCTCATGAGGATTTCCCATTAGTTATTAGTGTAACATAAGCATAGCAAGCTGTAACGGGCTTAGAAACGGTTAGAAACCCCTCTTGTAGAAAATAAACTTTGTTTTCTACGGCACTGGTAACAATTTCATTGTAACAATTAATTTTTTGTAATGAATTAATTAATACCACGGCCAGCTCAGTAATGAATAACTTTAACATTGCGGAAAGTTGATTTTTTATCTCCACTTATAATCTGAAAATTAAAACTTGGGGCTCTGGTTTTATCATACTCAAATAAATTGACTCGAATTGGATATATTGTTGGAAATAATCTAGTGCCAACTCCAGTTTTCTTTACATTTTTTATGATTTAAAATAGTGATGTTCTCCAGGTAATCAATACAAATTAATTTTTTTTCTATTCGGAATTAATCAAACACCTGGTACAAAATTCTATTCAAAAACAATTTATATGCCTCTGGTTGCTAAATAAAATTTTACCCACACAAAAGAATGGTATTACTGAACTTAAAATTCGACTTAACAATAATTAATGAAAAAAAATACCAATATCTTTGGTTTGAGATCACTCACCATCCGTAAAAATACACAAATTAGTTCACGGGATAAATTTCCGCGAGACGGCCTTTTTATGAATATTAAAATGACTTTAAACCTAAACAAAATCCCTCAAAAAACTCCAATGCAAAAAAATTCAATTAATCTCCATTTATCACTGTTCTTGATCTTATCCTTTGGGAAGGTAGCAGCAATTTGGAAAATTTGAATGGTGAAACGCCTTGTGTAATACGATTGGACCTTTTGTACTATCCGGTAAAAATTGGGTTACTTGTTGAAAGTGAATCTCGAAAGATGGTTGACGAATTTGAATCCAAAACAGACAGTGCTTCAGGTTTTTTGAACTTTAATAATTGAAATTTGGTTTGTTTACTGAAATAACTCAGGGTTTTGGTAGCCAACAAAAGCACGAATTAATTTTCTTTGCCATTTTTACCAGTTAACACCCCGAATATGCAAGAGAGGTGCGCAGTTTTGATATATAAACTTGTTTATTAACGTAACAGTCCACTCAAAATATAACGCAATGGCCCGTATGAATAAAAATAAGCAAATGCTTATACTTGCAAAATTCAAAGTAAATACTCGTAAGTGCCCCTTTATACTGGTTTGTTTAGCAGCGCTGCACTGCGTCCTGCCCTTCTGCTTAGCAGCGCTGCTAAGTCCCCCAGTGCGACGGAGCATTTACGAGTATTTACTTTGAATTTTGCAAGTATAAGCATTTGCTTACTTCTATTCATACGGGCCAATGACACGCCTTGCACATTGGACAACAACGCTTTCGTGGAAGCAATTTATTTACATGAGAACATGCTAATCCGATGATACTACGAATCGAATTTGTTCGATTACGTTTTAAGAGGTAACATTTTGCACTACTCACGGTTGAAAACAGATCCGCCGTCCATTAGTATTCACTTCGTTTTTGCATAAAAAACGCCTCTTATTATTGGTTTGCCTCGAAGGTTTGGCTGCGAATGCCTTTCTCCCACTCAATTTTTACTTAAGTACTCCCCGAGCTCCAGTGAAACAGACTCGCCGAAAACCAAGCGTTCATTCTGTTTTTTATACAGGAATAGATACACCGTCCCTCATTTACCGTCACGACCGGCAATACTGTAGCGTTTCGACACTTGAACACTCGTTTCTTATCCCAACGCGCGTAATTTCCTGGCATATTAGTTCCTTTCTCTTTCCTCATGAAGATATACGTATAAAATTTCCTTTACCGGCAAATTTGTATATTGAACACACTAACTATTTCAAGCCTAAAGCGATCACCTTTTATAAAGCGTCTGTCAAATAACTTATGGGTGCTATGCAAAAATAGATGTGATTGAGTCCTCTTGTGTTTCTAATTTTTCAAGTATTTCTTGCAGTGTTTTATTGGTTGCATTGAGAGCAGAATTAAACTCGTTTTTACGCACCTCCTGTTGTTTCTTGATTGAGGGTCGAATCTTGTTATCAAATCTGGTGCATGACCCCGTAATCCAATTTCAGCAAATGTCGGCTCCTTAGCAGATTGAAAGTCTATCAAAAGGCGTAGGCACGCACGCACCGATGGTGAATTTACTACAAGGTTACTCACATGTGCATGTAAAACGTATCTGGAATTATACTTAAAATTGAATTTGAAGTGGTATTTAAACTGGTACCCTCCTGATTTATTCCTAATCTCCGGATTCCTGTATACCTTTTGAGTTAATTAAAACCCATTCTAATTTTTCCCCTTTCATTTTTTTTCATATTACGGGAATTTTACAAAGGTACAATCCCCGTATATTATTATATTAAATAATAAACAATAAGGTTACTCACCTATTGTTTGAACATTAATTTCATTCACTACTTATAATTTATTTAGGTGTTAATTGTCCTTCAGATTGTTAACAAACACAAGCACCCGATAAGTGTCCATCGTCACTGACCGTCAGCTTCGGTAACAACCCATTGACATGCGGAGCCAGTCAGCATAGGCGTGCTAATTTAAATTTATTGTTTCATTATTCTTTTGTATTGAAGAACAATCTCCGCTTTCAACTGGTTTTACTACTTAACCTTGCCGCAACATGGGCTACCCGAACCAGCACTTTGAACTCTCAATTTTCCAACCCCGATTCTAATAGCCGTGGAAAATTGGGAGCGTTATAATCAACCCTGTGATGTATTAGAAACGTTAAACGCAACGTGTAGGTTATTTGCCAAAAAACGTTTTTTAGTATGGGCAAAATAACGTTTTCTATAGATAATGTGCACGTTAAGTTTAAGGTTAGTGACATTACATCAGGGCTGATTATCTCGGTGTGTATTGGAATAGAAGATGTCGGATCTCGCATTTGTGTGATGGTAAAATATTTTTAATTAAAAATTGAGACAAACTACAGCGTGTACCATTATAAATTTTAAAAGACTTTCAGTTAAATCGGAAACTGCAATTTGCTAGAAACAAGTATAAATAAAATTCACTGTAATATCTGCTTCCCAATTTTATCAATCCCAGTATTTAATAAAAATCCGACTATAGATCTCTTTCAAAGAGACCAATAACTGCTATGGCATTTACTAAATGTCACCGTTAGATGCAGGCGGTTTCCTGGTTACTGCGAACTACCTTTTTACACAAATTTACACTCAAAATGTACTCGTATGAAACAGCTTATAATTAACTATCTTTAATAGCAATCAACAACACAAGCCCAACGTAATCCTTTTTTCACTTGAATTTGTAACGTAATCTATGTCATACACAAAATGTAACTTTAAGCTCAGTTGGTACCATATATACACAGAATAGCATGTTTATTAAGTTTTTTCATCGCGAAATTGCGTATTAAAAAAATATATCAAACGTGAAAATACGAAATTTAATTCTTTTAAAAGTCTGAAAACCTAATAAAATAAAATACACATTTTTAAATGTGCCTTTCAGCGATGAAAATAGAATTTTTAATTTAAAATGAAATGTTGAGGAAGCTAAAAATATTTTTACCCCATAATTTACAATATGTAGATAACTCATCTTAGTAGTCATTTTAAATGGAAATTCTACTAAGAATAGCGGTAAAAAAATAATATCTTACTTTTATAAACTTCAGAAATAATTTTATTGCCAAGATAACTGAGTCTTAAACACTGTCATGGAAAAGTGGGATGAAAATATGATAGATGTATCCTAATTTTGTCGGCATTCCACATTTCGTATTTCAAAAACTCATTTCTCTTAACTAATAATAAAAACCTCTTTCAAAGTCTCACAATTTGAATATAAATCTACATAAGACTGAAAAAAGGTTATCAAACGACGATTACGCTATTGCTCATTACTTCTCATACAACCTTACAGCTTTATACGGGGATAAGGCTTAATATATCGAACGCTTGCCCTGAATATTTATATTGAAGTAGGTATTAAGTACGCTAGATCGGTTTTGAATTTGAAACACTCGTAAGGGAACGTTCAGTCACATAGCGTCGCTCGCTTGACTTACCGCAGTCGTTTCTTTTAATATTTTCCAGTTTAAACGTCTGTTATAAAGTAATGCGGCACGGTGTAAAAACTTTAACACGGCACATTTTAGGAGAAACTCGCAAACTCTTTGGAATGTGAATGGGGAGATTTTAAGAAAGTTCAAAGTAGACAAATCACAATACATTATACCACTATAGAATTTCATCCTGAAAAAAGCCGCATTGGATTTCTTTGCTTTTATAACGAGTTACTACAATTCTTTACGCTTAGAATGAACACCGATGAAGATATTTTAATGTATATTAAGAAATAAGGTTTAGAAGGCGAACGGCGCAGTATGGCGTTTGATATATTTTATAATATATTGTTGTACCTGGTGGCAATCTGGCAAAATAAGGATCGCACAAATTTCGAGTATAATCTTGAGTAAAAATGTTAGAGATAAATGTGCCCAAGATTATTCTCAGTCAGTTCATACGATCACCGCGAGAGAGCGAAACATGTGTTCTAAACTAGAAGAATTGATTTTGGTTAAATTACATTACTATTTCTGCTATGCGGATTGTTTGCGAAATAAAACGTATTTCTTTTCTGGGATATTTTTGTTGGAGTGGAAAATCTATGGAACCAAAACACTCAGATCTTAAACATCTGATAGCATGGATGAAATTTTGTCAGATGTGAATAATTCCCCAACACAGGTTTAGATAGTACAAAACTTCTCTATTTAAGCTTTGAAGTAATTTTCTTTACTTGTTTATTTACAATGTAATATTATGTAGGAACGTATAGACGGAGAGAGTGATATTAAATTTCAAACAAAACGTTTACTCGTTTCTGCAATACTAAACCAACATTTGATCACGATAATGTAAACCACTGACGCGGTGCCTATAAAGCGATACCTACGAACGCGGAGAGATTCCCTGAGATAAAAGTTAAATAAAACACGGTAACTTTTCAACAGAGTGAATTCGAAATTTCTCAATGGCAACAATGCACCATCAATTTACGGTGGTGGATAAAATTTCAGGAACACGAAAATTTGTAATGCGGTGATCGATATATGAGCAAGACTGTGATACACCTATAATCGTAATGTTTCCCAAATTCATTTACATTTGTCAAACAACCCAACCAATGTAAGCACAGTGTAAGCACTTTGATCCGCATAGATCGAATGGAACTGAAACTAAATTCGCCTACGGAACAGTTACTAAGGTGTAGATTTTCGATACCAAAGTGCAATGGGTACTTTGCGCTGAATAATTATTGTTTGTTTAGGATGAACGCATAGAAAGTTTAAGTAATACAGAAATAGGTTTTATTTTTTTAGAAATAATTTTTAAACTTAGTCGTTTTTCTTAAGTGCGAACGCAATGAAAACAAACAAATCTAAAATAAGATTGATTGCATACATTTTTGGCGTATAAGAAGAAGAATTGCAGTTATAACAAGGGTTGCTTAAATGCACATACACATCACCTAACTTCATTTCTTAACTGCACTGAACTTCACTTGCATGATAGTTGAAGTTTTTTTCCGAAACTTTCTTGTTATATTGACTTGAAGATTTCTTTTTGAATTTCTTCGCTTTATAATCGTCTTCATTTCTGTCTATGGTCCACGACAACGCTGTTTCTGGTGTAGCATTTAACGTCTCTTTTATCTTCTGATCTAAGGTTGAGTAATGTTGAACCAAACTTCACAATGGAGCCATATTATGTAATTTTGAATTAACTTCTTCTCAGATAATCCTACCTTCTCTTGAATATATATAATTTTCTTTTAATTTTCTTCTTCTCCTTTTGAATTCTTTTTGGTGTCTTCAATGTTTATTTGTTTCATTTCTCAATTTTCTCATTTTTTTTGTTTAAGTTTCAAATATTGTTAGCCGGGATCCAATTTATATTTATATTTTATTCCTAGTGCCTTTTTGTTTTTTTTTGTTTTGTGTCCTCTGTAGCTAGTAACTACTTAATTACTAGCGTCCTTCGTAACTTTCAAGGTACTAGTGGAGCTCCTTGTCTCCATCTACGTATTTTCCGGAAGTTGGGCATTTGTTAAATTTGACTCCCTTCTTCTTGTATAGTTTCATCTAAAAAATCTTTGGTATTTGGTGGTATTAACCATGGTTAATACTCCGGGTCCCAGTCAAATATTTTCGATTTCTCTTTCGACGTGACGAAACTTCTCTTATTGGCGTCGCTGTAAGTGGTTGGTCATTTTGACCAAACGTGGTCCTCCAAATCTTGATATAAACAGTGAGTGTCTAATTGCAGTCGAACCTAGGACTGCATCTTCGGACCAATATTGTTCCTCTTTAAATATATTTCTCAATTTTCTCATTTATTTTTGTTTCATTCGGCCGAGATTTTTGGGTTTCCTTCGATCATTTCTTTTGCATAGGTTAACTAGTTTGGCTTATTTGGTTCAACATTTTTTAAATAATTTTCTAAACTTTCGATGGAGTTAACCGCATGATCGGTTTGGATGTTACCATCAAATTTTCTGATGGAGAATGTGATCGGCTTTGTAAATATTCGCGGGATGAGTCTCCTTCCTCGATTCTTTCCATTGATTTCTTAGTTTTTCATTGCTATGCTTGTCGATTCTTTCTTCGTTCTTCTTCACTCCTGCTTAATTCATCGACTACAACTTAATTGCTCCCGGAAATTTCCATGCCTTTCTTGTATTTCTAATATTGTGTGCTTTTGATAATCCAGCCCATTTGCAATTCGGGCGATGTGGGTTTCCAATTTCTCTTTCAACTGATCGCAGGTTTTCCTTTGTTTCGAGCTAATTTCTGCACGCGGGACCTGCATTCCTAATCTTCCCTTGTTCACTACTGACTTGCTGTTTCTGGCCGTTGTCTCTTTTGCTTTCACTTACTCGGGATGCTTCACCCCCTCCAAAGTTTTATTTTCCTGAGAATGCATGTTTCCAGTTTGGACTTTTGTAATTTCTGGTGTAGTTTTTCGTTTTCTTACAGGCTTCTTGAAACCTGACCGTAGTTCCATATAAATTTACAAAAAAAACCTACTTTGGTATCCTCTGAAATTAAAAAAAATTCGTTAAGCCGCTTGTGAGCAAGAGGCGAAAAGTGCAATTTTTTAGATTTTAATTACCCTTATGGACATTTCATACCTTAACGAGTATAAAAACATGAAATAATTTTTAATTTCTGATCGAATGATACCATTACCAAGTCTGTAAGTGGTGTAGTTCCTAAGCCTTTGCGACTCAGACAGACAGACACACATCAAGAGCGCAAAAGTGCACTCATTGAATTTATAGTTATAAATTCAATTGTGCACTGTTTATTTTTTGAATGTGAAAATGCACTAAACAGTGTTTCAGGAATATCAATCCTAACTTCAAGACAATTAAAAAAATTCTGAGACGCCTTTTATAAAAATACTTTTAAAACATTATTAAAAATGTAATGCTTTCTTGTTTTCTCTAACGCCTTTCAACAAGGTTATGTAGGACTCGTAAAGGGGTATTGTTGAAAACGTGCCGTCTATTTGAGTAAAGGAACAGAAAGCAAATTTGTAAAACTTCAGTTAGAGAAATGAGATTTTGTAAAACATTCATGAAGACGCGTCACAATATCAGTTTCTAAAAAAAACGCGTGGCCTTTGTAACATATTCCTAAGTGTGTATTATTATATTATATTCGCGTCGCAGTCCGAATATATTATCGTTCACTATGTAGTCCGTCCCTGGCAACTCTGCGTGCACCAATTAAAAGTAAAGCAAAATCGGCGTTTATTTCCCCCAACCCGGCCAGATCTACGCATATGTAAGTTCAATTTCTCATTCGTTTTTGGTGCATTCTGCCGTGCTGGTGTTGTAGCGTTTCTTACGTTTTTTTCCCACGTGTTAGTGGTTTTCAGTGTTAATCTTTTCAGTTTTTAGCTTTTTTAGGCTGGGACGATTATGGAAAGTAATACTTATTCTTCCGGTTCTTATTCTCCTATTAGAGAGATAAGAGACTTGCGAAAGAAACTTAAAAAGTTAAAAAAGAAGGCTCGGAAATCAGAAAGAGGCCGATCACGATCTCCACGGCGGCGCTCGTCTTCTGGGGCGCGCCGTAATCGTAGTGAACGTCGTTCTCCTAGTAGGACGAGTTTCCGATATCGTCACCGTGAACGTCGTTCTCCTAGTGAGACGAGTTCACGTTCTCGTCACCGTGAACGTTGCTCTCCAATTCTTAGTGAAGTAAGTTCACGCAGAGACAATCGCACCTACCGAAGTCGATGTCGTCAGCTTGATAGTAAAAGTCGCAGTCCGAGTACTGAGAATTCACATTACTCTCGAAAAAGCGCGCATTGTGCTTCGGTAATCGATGTTTCTGCTAACGCAGAGTCAAAACATCCGGATCCGGTTCAAGGTGACAGGTCGCTCGATACGATTTCGCCAGTGCTTATTCTTCACGATGACGCTGGTTTATCGGAAGAAACTAGAAATATTTTAGGGCCTGATCCCACACAACTAAAGTCACCCGATTTTACCCTACACTCAGCCATAGAGGTAATTTGGTCACATATTCTTGCCCTTGGCATGCCCAAGGACGAAATCGAACAATTAATTAAAAAATACGACTTTCCCGAGAATTGTAAACTGGATCCACCGAAAGTAAACCCGGAGTTAGTTACAAGTATGAACGCTCTTTACTCAAAAAGAGACGAAACGCACAGTCATTATCAACACGAAATTGGCGTAATTCTTTCAGCTTTAGGTCGAGCATTAAATGTTATTTTGAAGGACGAAGTCAATCTACCTACGCGTAGCAAGGAACTTATTTTAGCTAGCGTAGCTGATTCTGGGCGCTTGTTATGCAATCTTTTTAATGAAATTTCACATAAGCGACGCCAGCTTATTCTTCCGTTAATGAACTGTCAAATAAAGGGCCTAGTGGAAAACATCCCACCTAAAGAATTCTTATTTGGGCCCGACCTTGGGGAAAAAATTCAAACTTTAAAAGTTTTGGAAAAAGCAGGCAAGGATCTGCGACCCTTACCACTGCAACCAAATTTTTCTCGCTCTCAACCATTCAGCAAAGGGTTCCATAAGAACAAAGGAACGGTGAGCGTTAAACCTCACACCATTACTAGCGGTCAGTTAAACAGACGACGCCCGACCCACCCGAGGAGGGAGGTGAGGACTCAAAAAGGGCGATCCTCTTACAATCAGAAATACTCGACTCGCAGACGATACTAAAGGTAAGTAATACTTTTGCGTTTGCTGGCCGTTTACAATTTTACACTCATGCTTGGAGATTAGTGACCTCTAATCCCACGATCTTGTCTTGGACTCGAGGGTATAAAATTCCTTTTTCTAAGGTTCCCTCTTTTAAACAGACGCTGATTAAGCAACGGTTTTCAACGCACGAACTCGGTCTATTGGATCGAGAGATCAAAAAGCTTTTAGCATTGGGAGCTATCTCTAAATGCTCTCCTCGTTCTGATCAGTACGTTTCTCCAATTTTTTTAGCGGATAAAGCTGGCGGAAAGAAAAGATTTATTCTAAACCTTAAAGAGTTAAACGCTTACGTAGTAGCTAAACATTTCAAAATGGAAGACCACAGAACGGCTTTGAGGTTAATAAGTCCAAGTTTTTTTATGACAGTAGTGGACTTAAAAGACGCTTATTTTTCTATTCCAATTCATCCAGACTTTAGAAGATTTTTGAGATTTTATTTCAGGGATTCTCTGTTCGAATTTTCTTGTTTACCTTTTGGACTTGCGTCAGCGCCATTTTGCTTCACAAAAATAATGAAACCCATATTGTCGCCAAAGAGGAATTCTTTGCGTGAATTACCTGGATGACTTTTTAGTTCTTGGAGAGTCGTTCAATCGATGCTTAGAAAACACTAAACTTTTGTTAAAACTGTGTGATTTTTTAGGGATCACTGTAAATAAAGATAAAAGCTGTCTAACACCCAAAACTTCTCAAAGGTTTTTGGGCTTTATTTTTGACTCAACAAAAATGCAGCTTTTACTCCCGAGGGAAAAAAGAGAAAATATAAAAAATCAGGCGAAACATTTGAAGAATCTCTCATCATGTAAAATCAGAGATTTTGCAAAATTTATCGGTCTTCTGACTTCTGCTTGTCCAGCAGTCAAATATGGCTGGCTGTATACAAAACAGCTGGAACAAGAAAAACTTTTGGCGCTTCTCCGAAATAATAATAATTTTGATGCCATAATGTCTATTCCATTTTATTTGAACCAGGATTTGTCTTGGTGGGAACTGTCTATTTTAGATTCCTTTAATAACATTCGATGTGATAATTTCCAACTGGAAATTTTTACAGACGCTTCTCTCTCAGGATGGGGGGCGTGTTGCATTAAAGGGAAAACTCACGGATTTTGGTCTGATCTAGACAAAACTTCCCACATAAATTTTTTAGAACTGCAGTCTTTTTTATATGGATTAAAATGTTTCTCAAGTAATCTTTCTAATTGCGACATTCTAGTAAGATGTGACAATACCACTGCCATATCGTGTATTAATCGCATGGGTAGCGTTTCACACCCGAAACTTAATCTGTTAACAAGACAGATATGGCAGTGGTGTGAACGTAAAGATATTTGGATTTTCGCTTCTTACATTAGTTCAAAAGAAAATGCAGAGGCTGATAGAGAATCACGCGAAGTGCCTTCGGAAAAGGAGTGGGCGCTCTCTGAGGCTGCTTTTGACATGATAGTAAATTTCTTGGGACAACCGGAAGTCGACCTATTTGCCTCTCTTATTAATCACAAATGTGACAAATATGTTTCCTGGCGCAGGGATCCGGGGTCCTTCGCTATCGACGCATTTACGTTGAACTGGAAGCCATTCAACTTTTATGCGTTTCCACCTTTTAACCTAATTTTAAGGTCTATACAAAAAATAATACAAGACAAGGCCGAAGGAATTTTGGTGGTACCAAAGTGGCCATCTCAACCATGGTTTCCACTTTTCTCCAAGTTAATAGTAGGTCGCGAGTTATACTTAGGCCCATCGCCTGACTTGCTTTTTTCTCCTTCTAGCATAAACCACCCGCTATCACACCACCTTACCCTGGTGGCCGCCAGATTATCTGGAATTCGTACGTAGCCCGGGGCGTACCCCAACCAGCAATAAAAACCATGATGGCGTCGCTCGCAGACTCTACTATCAAGCAATACAATTCTACGTACCGGCTGTGGTGGGAATATTGTCGAGAAAATCGGATACCATTATTTTATGCAAGCATTAAAGACGTTCTTACCTTCCTTCAGAAAGTTTCAGGCGAACGGGATTACAAATACGGTGCTTTAAATGCTCACAGATCGGCACTGAGTCTCATTTTACCAGGCGAAATTGGAAATGACCCGTACATTAAGAGATTTATGAAGGGCATGTCTCGCTTGCGACCGTCACAACCTCGTTACGCCAACACTTGGGATCCAGCTCCACTAATTAACTTAATAGATAACCTACCTTTGCCATTGAGCCTTACGCAACTTTCTCATAAGTTGGTTACACTTTTGGCCCTCACCACAGGCAGCAGACTTCAGACTTTGTCTCCGATTAGGATATCTAACATTTTCGAGGATAATGAGGGTTTCCAAATAAACATCACAGATACAATAAAAACCACCGGTTTAAACAAGGAACAACCTACACTTCATATTCCGTTTTTTAAAGAAAAACCAAATTTGTGTGTGGCTACAACACTTAAGGAATACATCAAAACAACAAATTCGTTTAGATCCACAGAACAAGACCTACTTTTTCTCACCATTAAAAAACCCCATAGGACCGCAAATAAACAAACGCTAAGTAAATGGGTATCAAAGACTCTTTTATGGGCTGGTATTGATACCTCCAAATTTAAGCCTCACTCCACAAGACACTCTTCTACGTCTTCGGCTCTTAGACAGGGTGTGGCTTTACACACCATCTGTAAGACAGCTGGATGGTCGGAACGAACTGGTACATTTGCCAAATTCTACAACCGCCCCCTTTCGGACAAGACCGTCTTTGCAAAAACCATTCTGGGCCTTTCGTTAATCTCTTAAAGATAGCATTTATTTTGTTCTTATATAGATTATTTTGATTTGTTTAAATGCATACTTAAGACACGACGCGTTTGTTTTTGCATAATTGCGTATTACCTTAGTTCATTAATCGACACCACAATTACTTTGAACAACTACATAGTGAACGATAATATATTCGGACTGGACGCTTCATATAATTACGATCGAACTTCACTAAAGGTAAGTTCGTTTGATCGTATAATTCTTTTCTACGTTATTCTCAGCTGTAGCGTTTGGTTGAACTTTCCCATTGATCGCCAGTTACAATTGGAACTATTTCAAACGACTATAAAATTTGCACTTACAACTCAAACGTTAGCGTCTTGAACGTAAAAAGCTACATTCGTACAATTTTCTGTAGCTTGACAAAGAAAATAAGGAATAAACCGATGGCAATTTAATCACAACGCTATTAGGGAATGACTTTAACGTCGGTTTAATTATTTAAAGATATTTCATTTGTATAGCGTCCTAATTTAATTGTTTTAGTTGAGTTGAGTGATCATAAACCGTAATGCCCGCTTTTTGATGAACCTATTTACACCCGCCCCAGTGACACAAATTGTCGTGATAATTAAAAGCAAACATTTATATAACGTTTTATTAAAATACGGTGTCTGTCATTTTGATTTTAGAATTTCATTTCCGAAAATATTTGCATTACTGCTGCAGTATTTTTACACATTTTTATGGTATATCCAGCGAATATAATACGGTTTTTACATTGCGAAACGTGTTTCATAGAGCGGTCATTATACAGCACGCATTTTTCTTGCATTTTTATATATGCGTGAATGGAATATATTTTGGCAATTGTTTGAGTCTAAAGAACATGTTACACCACAGTTCAAATGTGCCATTTTTAAACTGTTACCACCCTGATACCATGTTAATAATTCAACCGGATCGTTTTTTGCTATCCATATTTGTGTTAAAAAGTCATTTTGAATGAATACTATAGCAATCTATTGCATGCATTTGATCCGTTTTTTAACTATATATATAGCCCATATGTACACATATAAGAATTCCCCTGTATTTGTAGTTGATATCATTGAAACAAATTTGCAAGCAATACAATTACACGTCGCTTAGTATAAGAATAAGATATATGTTTCTTCGCATGGGCTAGATAGAGATGAAAATATAATAGCGTAATTTGTGTACTCACAGGCGGCTACCTGCGATGATTGACGTGACTGTTTTTGTACTAGAAGAGCAATAATACTTAAAATCCCATGCACTCAATCAAATGTCGCTGCCCTCGTACCTACATTGCTTTACTTTACTAAAATTATAAACGTTAAATACAAAATTCTGTATTCCCTAAAAACTCCAAAGAGCGATTAATTAATTTTTATATTGAGGGAGAGGGGATCAATTTTTATGCGAAAATAAGTCTTGCAAATTGAAACCTGTGGAAAGGGTTGTAACCTTAGCAAATTTTTAAACGAGACAAGTGGCCAAGTTACTCATACATGTAATTTGAAATGGATTTTCATTATTTACATAATCCTTTCGTTTTTTTAATTGATCCGCTAATTGCTACTTTAAAGTTTCAAAGTTAAAAGTTAATAAAAGCCCAAAACAGTTTAAACTAACGAATACATTGCTCGAAATGACCTCCACTAACTTTTGTACAACAATACTATCTCCATTGGAGCCTAGATCTTACATTTCTCAATTGCACAGGAGTATTTTCTCCGGTATTGGGCAATAATTTTTGTGGTAGTAAATGTTCGTCGGGAAACCTTGTGTATAGTAGGATTTTTCATTAGTTTGTGCGCATCTCATTACTAAGTATGTCTACATAGCATCATGCAATCAATGGAAGGGAATATGTATGTAGACAACCATACAGACAGTGCTGCTGTGGGAGGATATCATTTATATCAATGACTTCTATTGGCCAAATACCAAAAAATGTTGCAAAATCCACTCGTGGGTCTTGCCACGTGACGTAACTGTAAATGATGAATAACGGGCAAATATATACCATAGCAGCTATCAATTAGCGAAAACCCGAAAGTTTACAGCTGGACCAGGGGCCGAGATCTCGATGGAACAGACAGACAGACAGATGATGGAAAAACGAGTATATTAGCGTTACTTCTACTTCGTTGTGTTACGATAAAAAATGTTTCGGTAGTTATTTGTAACAGGTTGTCTCTCTCTTGAACGTAAAGGAGAAATTTGTTAAAGAAATAATTTTAAATGCTTTTTCGTAATAAAAATGTCCTCAGTAATTAGCGGCAGAAGTCGAGAAGCGAGTGCAATCTTGACTTACCACATACTCACGAGCACAGCCACCGTTACTTTTATGTCAAAACGACGAACGTTTCGCGGAACTTTCGAATCTGGGTAGCAGCCGGTGTACTGACCGTTCTTTTTGGGATGAATAATAAGTCATAATTTTGTGCGTAATAAAAGACGAGAACATAATAGTTATTTATGTATTAAAGGCATAATAGTGATGTTTATATTCTCGAGGGCGACGAGTTAAAAAGCTCGAGGGCATATGGCCCGAGAGCTTTTTAGTCGCCCGAGAGTATAAACATCAGTTTATGCCCGTGGTACATACACAATTTTATGTTTTACAAATAGTTTTCTTCGTCAAAATTCGTTTACAAAATAATTCATTATGTTTGATCGAGTATGCGTGGTTCAAATTTGTTAATGTGATTGAAACCATCCAAACGTCAAACGTAATTTTAAATAATTCAGTTCATCGTGAATGAGGAAGAAGTTCCAGAAACTATACGAAATAAGGCCAATCTTGTGATTTAGTAGATATTGACAATTAATAATCGACGTTTCTAGTTTTCAATGACCTGCAAATATTTGTTTGTTTTGTCATTAAGTATAAATGAGTTACTATGGTGATACTTAATGCCCTAGGGCATAGTGGTACTTTATGCCCGCGTATCACAGATATAAAGTGTGCTATTATAGGTTAGTAAGACATAAACTATATTACGCACTCCACCAGGGAAACCTTCTTCGGGACAAAAACCGTGCCATAGCCCACACAAATACACGAACTAAATCAGCGAAGACAATAAAAGCGAAAGAAAATCCACAAAACATTTCAAATTGTGTAACAATAAAAATCGCTCCAGGAATTTCAAGATTTCTTCCAAAAACATCAACGTGCACTATTCCAGGTGGTTGTTGCACGTCACAAGGGCGATAAAATTTCCTTTTACTTGTTCGCCTGATAAAAATCGAACCAGAGCCTTTTAACCGAAGACGAGTTCCTTTCGGATTCCCATGGATCTCTATCTGAATCATCTTCCACATCAATTATAAATGGGGCTACATCTTCTCGATCACTTCTCTGGGCCATCAATCTAAAATAATTAGGTTGGTATGCTCTAGGTGCGTTTTTACATATCAGGTGGAACTGCATCAGTGGCTTGTTGCCACATATCTAAATACTCTTTTCTGCCACAACTTTCTATCCTAGGTATGTGTCGGTTATAATGTTGCTTGCAAATTGTAGGGAAGCAACCGTAGTACCACATGTCAATTTTCTAATACCATCTCATCAGCAGCATGCCGTTTTGAAGATTTCTTTCTGAAATAACAAATTTTTTAGTCTTGAAACTAAAATTATTACTACAAATCAACCATTGTGCATGAAATTTAAGGAAACAAACCTTGCAACAAACTCCAGCAATTCCACTTTTAATGAATCATTTGGAAACTCAACATTTTGGGCTTTAGCCATCCCTGTAGTTGTGATTTAGTCCGGGAAGAATTTGGCAAGTTGTCCAATAAGCTACTATGATAACTATCATTTTCTATAATAAAACCATTCATGTTTCCGGCATGTAAAACCACATACCAATAGTTAAATATCATGATATTTTTCTTATGCCTTTTGCACTGTCGTCTTGCCAATTGCCATGACTTACATTTTGTTCCATTTTCTAATACCCAAGTTTGATCCAAAAAGACACATTGGTGTCGAGTCTGTAACGGAAGCTTGTTAAATTTTGCAAGTTTTGTGGATTTCAAAATTATATTCAAGTAGAAATGCGTATCGATGATTCAGATTTCTGTGAAGTTGTAATGTTCATTAAAATTAACAAACATTTTTTTTCGATGTAATTAAGTTTCAAATATCGTGAAATATAAGATGAGTTATTGGTTTTGGACTTCCTATTTTGGGCGAGTTAACGATTAGTACGTGATTTAAAAAAGGTCACCGGTTAAAAGACGCAATGGATTCTAAGAAAAATATGTAATAAAACAGCGAGCCTAAAAAATTATGAGTTTGTTTATTTCCGGAAACTTGATGGGAGCGTTAATTACGGGCGTTGGTTTACTCGCGATATAAAAACCAAAATGATCAGAAATTTGGGAGCTTTTTGCGTAGATATTCACGCGGAGCGTGGTACCGCCCCGGAAAACGCGGCCACCACTTATAAAGTTTTTTCGTAGATATTCGCACGGGCGAGTGTCATCGCGGAAACGGGCCATTTAAGTAAAAAGGCCCAAACCAAATAAAATTTGTTGCGCGTATTAATAAAAAATCGTATTTTTTAACCAAGAACAAGTTGGTCGTTCTGGAATAGTGAATTGTTCGGAAAGTATTAATCATTGAGTAACTGCAGTTTAGTTTAACGTGCGATTGAAAGACTTCCGTTCAGAAATTATACCTAAAGTACGAAAAGCGCGCTAAGAAATTGTTGTTCAATTGGGATTACGCGATTGGATTTAATAGGCGAATATTGAGAATAATCTAAATCATGCTCCACCACAATACCCACCATCTAAAAAGGGGAAGAATACTACTGTCTAAATTGTAAGTTATTTTTATGAAAAGTGATTTATCTAGAAATTTATTCATATAAAATTTTTATTTTGTCATTTTATAATTGCTTTTGCCGAATGGTTTTATATAGATAGGATAAATATAAGTTAGAAGTTAGAAGAATATTCAGTGCTGTAGGTATTTAATTAAGTGTTATATTAAGTAACTTTAAATATTATTCAGATTCAGGATAGATGTAAGTAATTGAGTAATTAAGATTTAATATAAAAAAGGAAATCAATTGTGAGTGCAATGGAATTTGGATTTATTTTATTTTTTTCAATATAATCTGTTTATTTATGTAGATTTATTTTTTATCAATCAGAAACGTGAGACGGTAATAGTAGGGCTATTACAAGTCCCAGGTTGCATATTTTTTTTACACATCTAAAAAATATACTCTTGATAGTTCAATATTGGGTAATTCCTTTTCTTGGATTATCTCTTTTATCCATAAAATACGCCTCCCTATTTTAGAACTTGCAAATAGGATTGAAGCGTAGGATGTTCTAAAATAGAAACGTAAACCGCCATCAACATCTCTAACGGTTTCTTACATTGCCTTATTCTTCAGTCAGTGTTCGCTAATATTTCATGCACCTGCAACTCTCTGTGAAATGAAACTTGTTACCTGTACGAATTCTTCTATTCCTAATGTAACCACTCACCTCTCTTACTGTTGCGACTGGTGAAAGTGGACCACCATTACCTCTTTCTCGTTCAAAATATTGAATAAGATTAGAAATAAGGTGTTTACTTTTCCTTGGTCAACCCGATGGCATTTTTGGGTTATACCATTTTTGGCGCAGAATATCGAAGTGAGCTTCTATAAAAGTTATGAAACTAACAAATGTTTTATCCGCTATAGCAAAACGCGATAAAATAATGCAAACAGCAGCAAACAGTTGTAAAATTTGACGTGTTGCAACTACAACAACTTCGATTGACAGGTAATCTGAAAACAAAAAAATCCTAACACTATGTCTTTTTGGTTTTATGTTTTTAAATAACGCACAACTCTGCCTCAGGAACCTATGTTTTGTGAAATACATTGATCTAACTCTAACATAAGTATGTAAGAAAATCCTACTTTATATATTTTGACATGTGGCGTAAGCGCAATTCCAGTCCCTATTAGTCACGTGTGTATAACGTTTATATTAATTCTATTTGGAATTGTGAATACCAAACACCGTTTCAATTGGTCCACATAAGTGAATTTCAGTAGGTGCACTAATTAGTTTGAACATTCTACCTAGCACGCATTCAACCTTGTCCAAAACACAACTATCGATAACACAAAATGCACTTACATTGTATATGACGCGACGGTCGTGACCAGACGATGTGTGTCAAATCAGTATTCAACAATAAGTAATGCACCAATGGCAAACTAATTAAGCAACTAATTCCAGGCTCAATGTATTTTATTAAAACTCGTGATAATTTTCAAAATAAAACCAGCGCATTTTATATTCAGAGATAATTTTGCTTACAATAGTTTGTGTCATGCACTATGCCGTATTTTATGCAAAACAAATTTTTGGGCTCAGATCAGACTCCTTGTGGAACAAATCGTTAATGGTGCAAGTATACACATCTCGGAGAAAATCAATGCGCATCTTTTAGTTAGATGGGACCTAATTATAGTTGGAAACTACCTATACGTTGGTGATAACGCCGTTCATTAATCATCGGTTCTATCTTCGATCTGTTGCCAGTGGGCTTCCTTTATGGACTGAAAAGCGCCCTAACAAAGCAGTAGGAAATTCTGTCTTTCCTCGATACATTTATCTCAATTTGTTATTATGACAAACGTTATTGTGATTTGCAACTTCCATATGGAAGGTCGATACCGTTTAGTTCGGTGATTGGCACCTAATTGCACAAATTAATTACATTGCTCCAGTAACTTATTTATAAACAGATCGCAAATATTACTCCTCTTGCGTTAGGTATTATAGGTATATAGCAAAGTTTTGGAGATTCTGAGAAGGAAATGAAATCTCCAATTCATTGAAACATATCATCACCGAGGAAGGCAACCCTTAAAATTAACTATTTTGCAATTGCAATTAAACCAAGGGCATCCTGCTGATTTGGAGGGTCCAAACGAGAAAATTATATTTTTGGATCGATATCCGTCCGTGTCACATAAACTTCCAATGTGAAGTATGTTTGGTTGCATAACAATCAAACAGAAAATGTGAACGTACCTGCTGGACGATTCGGATTTGTGGATATCTTGAGAACGTTTAACTTGAACTCTATTGGGGCCCAAAAACGAATTAAAAAATTTCGTTCCCTTAAATACTTGCACTAAACTCTACGACGGCTCAAGGTGCATTAAAATTTTCGCTCTCCTTGAACTAACGTCTGAATTCAGAAAGGCGCGTTCAGCTTTTTCTGTAACAGAAAGCAACCCAACAATCAAATAAAAGGAGTAGTGAATAGCATATGGCACATAAACTATTGCGTTATAGCAATGTTAACGTCTGACACGGAGGCAATCGTATATAAAAACTGTAAGTAATACTCAGAAAGAATCAATAATTTAAGTGACTTTACACTATCAAAAGCCACATTTTGATCGACCACGGATTATCCTTACAGGCAGTCGTGTGATATGAAAGCATAACGGGATAAGAACTTAAAAGAAAACTCAGTGAAAGGTTGAGGTTTGAGTGAAGGTAAAACCCTAAAAAACATTTAAAAAAATGCTGCGTAATAATACATCGTATTGTTTAAACGCAAAATACAGGTCCGTAAAAAAGTTTCAATGGAGCCACCACAGACATCAAACTCCAAAGATAAATATGGTAAAGCCAAAACACTAAGCCCTGGTTCAGGTAAGACACGATGTCAGAGAAGTAATGGCGTACTAAGAGACAATCACAGTGAACAACACGAAAGCAGAAGTTTCACTGAGGGCAAAAAATAACTGCGCGGGTATTCACATTTTTTTGGAACGTTAGAACACTCTCAATTTGTAAGCTAGACACGCCCATGATTGTCAGAACACTATGAGGACTATTTTCTGAATGTAAATGTATGAAAATCTTTAATCTATTCGATTTTGAATTTTCTTTTCTTCTTTATTACAAAAAATATCATATGAAAAAATGGAACAATAGGTTAGTACGACTAAGTAAATACTCTATTTATTACTAACCAAGCAATAGCGTATTATTTAAATGTAATATTGTAACGTAAATTTAATTACATGATTTATTTATTTACAATTAACTAACAATAAATTTATAACAGTTTTGAAATTGATTAATTTATAACAGTAATTATTATTTATCACTCAGAATTTATAACACAACACGAGCGTATCGATGTTGGAACTAACTCCAAGCACAATTCGATTCGTTTATATATAAAACGCCCATATTTATCGAAAGTTCTTGAACGCTTCCGAACGTTCCCGAATATTCTGGAATGTTCTCAAACAAACATGTCATATTTCCCGGAAACTGAGTATATTTTACCAAAACAAAAGGAATGTAATTGAATATTTGGGGGAAAAAAGTGAAACGACCCGCGGAATGCATTCGCAATATGCAATACTGTAGGCGGGTCCTGGCCCACACCACCCACCCTCTGGCAACGCACTGGTAGTCTTTGGGCTATTCTTATGCTAAACACCTCGCAGATATCCGACTAGCTCGGCTTCTACTTAAACCGCTGCGTGTATTAACCCAATACGAAAATCTCTAATAATTAACAAAAGGGGCAAGGGATAAACTTTGTGGTGTTCCAGGGGGGCAATGGTAGGCATAGATGAGGGTGATTGGTCTATTACCGAGGGTACTTTCGGAGAGCCCAGGCAGAATGGGTATCCTAAATAACAAGTGCGCACGGCGTTTACGTTTCAAACAGCTATGAGCTCCATCTTAGCCCCCCACCTCCAACGACGTAATGCACCCCACTTGTAGGGTTGGACATCCAGGAGAGCTCAGTGCTAATTCAAGGCGTGAGGCTCCTGGTAAGTTATCTAATTATTCGCCGATAGTTGCGGATCAGCATTTAGAGGTTTGTTTACGTGACCATCCAACGCAAAACTGAACAAACCTTTCGCGTAGATTACAGAGGTTGCTTTTAATGAAAGGTGAGCTTATCGTAGACATGGAAACAAGTGAGCTTTTACCAACTATTATCCCTCATTTAATTAACTACTTCCCTTAGTAAAATTACGCGTCCTTACAAAAGTGAGCTTTCATTTGGCCTGCTTCCAAGCAAATTGTCGTCTTCTAGGTTTTAGTTAATTTTCCGGGAGCTAGTTTCTTATGGGGTGCAAGCCTTAGCCGACACAGCTTGCATAGCAGGTTAGAAAATTGGTTTTCCCCTGAGACTGTTTGCTTCAGTCGTAGATCAAGCTTTATTTAATCAGTATATTAAATTTTGTATAAGATCAATCTCTTTAAATGATTTGTCTTATTTTAAACATGTTGTCCAAAAGGGAGCTCCTTAAACGACTTTACAAAAAAGAAGTTTCCTTTTGTGCATTGTTTGATATTGGTTAATTTAAATAATAATAGTACCCAATGCCCCTGTAAAAAATATTGCACAGTTCCTTGTGTCTACCATCAATGTTGAACTGTACTACACCCTGCATATCACAGCGAATATTGTTGAAGTGTGACATAAACATTCCCATAAATAAAAAAAGTTGCTACACGTATATCCGATTGTAAACGGAACTTCCCCAAAATTCAATTTAAAGGACGTTATATTTATCTATAGCTTTTACGAGATCAATACGGGCTGAGTTTGACTTTAATGCGTTCAAAAAGCTTAGTCTAGCGCTGAACTTCGTTTTATATATTTTAATGTACATTTGATCATTAAAGTACATAATAACCTTTCGTTTCCCAAATGTTCGTTCGATGTAATAATGGACTGAAGTTGTGCCGTTAAATGATGATCCGGGGAAATTTCAATCTTCCCCAGAAATCTCTCCGTTCGACTATTCAGTAAAGCTTAGGCGATGATTCACTCACAATAACGAATTGCCTGGGCAGATGATAAAATCGCCGCCGTGTGGACTATTCGGCAATCATTTTGATCTTTCTCGTGTGTGTTACAGTTACAGATTCCTTTGAATAATGTCGGAGGCTGTTACATATTTTATTGAAACCTTTATGCAGTTTTCACTATGTTTTCGTATCGATGCCATGAAACTTTTACCGCTTTTTATTATCTTCCATCGATATAAACTTAAGAATAGGAAATTTTTAAAAGTCCGCGTATAAAATGAAAACGCAACGTTCTCGTAACTATCCCAGAAGTTTATGAGCTCGTTCGTGAAAACGTAAAAAAACTTTTTTCGAAATTCAGTACATATCATCGTCCTTATAGAATTACGCTTTAACCCATGTTCCAGATGCGTCCCAGAATTTCTGTGAACAATTAAAAAAGCCACACTAAATTTCGCTCAATAAACTTGAGCTGTTAGCTTCATAATTGAAATGCTTAGCTTTTTCAACAAAAAAAAAACTTGTTTGCTTTTGTAATTGTAACGTGAGCCTAAAGGATCATCAAACTTGCTTGTGCAAATACTTTATAATACTTTGGAAGAGGATTAGTAATTTCAGGAATCCCTTGAAAATTCTTGTTAGGTAACTTTCTTTTGGTACAATTTATTATATTCTGAAGTATAACAAAAGTTTAATCAAGCCTACGCAGTTCACATTGTTTTTTAGATATTTAATTTAGCTAACATAATGAAGGAATTATTGTTGGGAACAAATTTGTATAGGTACTCCATTCCAATGTGTTTTGCCTCAAATATCGATATTCCCGCTTATTTTATTGCTGGGTATGTTATATCGTAACCGGAAAAACAGATGCATTTTGAATTTAGAATTTTATTTTTATTTATATATTTACAGTATGAATACTGTCACTACTAGGTAGCAATATTGCGTTATTACAGCTATTCCCATTGAAACAAAGGCTGAAAAGCTGCTTTACGAAATCGCAGAGGAACAAAATTAGATTCAGCAAACAATTCCAAAATAATTATTTGTGTAAGAAAAACGTGAAGGACTCGTACAAAATAAATTTTATTCTTTACGGTGCTGGTTTACTGTTTCAATTCATTTTTTGTAATGAACTAATTAAATCCATGGCTGGCTCAGTAATAAGTAAACTTTTAATCACTCTTACCTTGGATGTAATTCATGCAACAAATTTCAATCCTCTCGTGATCACCTTTCAAATCTAATTAAATATCTAGGTTTTTTACTATCTGTAATTAATTCAACACCTGATACATTTTCCTAACCAAAGCTTTTACACAGCTCCGTATGCTAACGAAAATTTAACCCACACAAAAGAATGGTATCCATAAACTTGAAATTCAACTTGACAATTAATAAGAGCAAATCACCAAAACCTTTTCTATGTGTTTGCGTATCAGTCACAAAAAATATAGACTTCTGCTTGGAGAATAAACTTCCGTGGGTCGACCCCTTCAGGAATGTTTAATTGATTTTAAGATTACATTTTTGAACAAAATCTCCAAAACGATTGACTACTGTTTTTACACAATGCAAACTTCGATGAGTCGAAATTTTCTGGAAGTTTACTGGAAGTTTGGTTTACTCACTGGAATAATTTGCCAATGGTTCCAGAATATGAAAATGTCAATTTTACCATTATACACTCAGAGTTTTAACAGTTTGTAAAAGCTCTAATTAATCGTCTTTAAACTTTTTACCGCTGGCCGTTTAATACAGAATCTTATTATCAACCAAAGTGGTGCACAAATTAAACTAAACATTCCAAGTATAAATCCAATGAATGTTTTGTACTTTTGGCTCGAATGCTTTCGTAGTAAATTTCATTTAAGCGCCATCACACTGATAGAATGATGTAACAAAAACTAAAATGTTCGCTCGGGTACTAAGACATTATTAGGTGATTGTGAACCCTTCTATATCCATCGATTATACGAACTCGTCTTGAAACTTTTAGTCGAAAGAAGAATCTCATTCTCCCACCCAATTTTTCTTAATATACTCGTCGATAAAAAACCCGAAACGGAACCAACGCTTCGATTACCTTTTTTATACATGCAAAGGTACGAAAAGTCGGAAGAACGGTTTTTAGAATCGGCAACACTGTAGCGTTTTGACTTTAATCTGCTTGCACACTCGTTTCTTATCTGAAGGCGCTTCATTTTATTGCATTTTAGTTCCGTTCTTTTTCACTATGAAGTGGTCTACGTATAAAATTTAGTATTGGTATTTTGAATTTATTTTTTGAGTTTAGATGCCAAGGTATAGGTGTTTTATTTTTAAATTTTGTATATGGAACTCCGATTAGTTTTCAAAAAGCCTTTAAGAAGATTAATTCAAGCAAAAGAAAACACACCAGAAACTACAAAAGTCCATGTTAGCAACATGTTTCTCAGGAAAGTCAAGATCTCTTTGAAAACTTGGATTGAAGAACAAAATTTTGGTGGTTGTGAAGAAATATAACAGGAGGAACCCCGAGCAAATGAAGAAGCAATAATAGGAGCAAATGAAGACATTCCAAAGCCATCAGACTGCGATATCAAAAGATGACTCCAGTACCTGATGAGTATGTTGGAAACGTACCGAGAAAGTTCCGAGAGGAAACGAGGAGGTGGAATGAAAGAATCATAGAATATGTACAAGATTATATAAAAGAAATGAAAGCAATGAGTTACTAATAAGGCATTAGAGCGGATGGAGCTCAATTGGAGGAGGAGATCGCGGCTGACAAGACTTTGATGGAAGGGGAAATCCAAGGGGAAACAGAATCAAAATTCCAGAAGGAAAAATTGAAGACATTCAAGAAGGATTGAAATTAGCAGACCAGGTAATAGTAGCGAATTCCAAGTTAATAATAATAATAATAATAATAAACGTATATTTGTTTTAAGGCAATGCCTCATACAAAGAAATAGAGAGAGATATGATAGATAACTTAAACAAATTATAAATTTCTAAATAATTATGACATAAAAGAAACCATTTTTCTATAAATAAGTAAATCAACTATCATTCATTTAAACAAAATGATCTTATTCTTAATGCATTAAGTATATAATTATAAACACAGTTTAGTTGGGCTGCGTCCTTTACTTGTAGTAAGTGACAGATATTAGATTCGTCGTCCTCATCGATGCAATATTTTTTTAAATAAACGACCCTTATCGGTTGATATATTGGGCATTTAAAAAGGAAGTGTATAAGATTTTCGTTTTCGTTAAGATTACATACTTGGCATTTGTTTATGTTATCTAGTTTGTAAAGCATATTTTTTATAAGAATGCGCGTCCCATTTTTGTAAGCCAGTCTGAGTTGTGCTACTGTTCTGATCTTTATAATTGGGACTTTAAACGTTAAATATGCTGACATTTCATAATTATGCTTCATAGCCTGTAATTTGTTGTAGTTCCAATTCCAAGTTATCGAGTCAAGAAATAAAGCGAAGGCAAAGAAGATGAAAATGAAGAATATTCAATCAGCACGAAGAAGTTAACCAGAAAATTAGACTTACGCAAGAAGTGAAGGATTACAGTTTAAATATATAATAGGAGATTGAGCGAGTGATGAGCAGGAGAAGATATTTACCATGAGAAGATTTGAAGAATTTTAATGAATGAACCGACAATTGGAGGCAAGTTAATTCCGTTGGTGGAGGTTATAATAATTACAATTGAAAAGAAAGGAGGTATAGGAAATATGAAAAAGGAAGAAGAGGATACACGTCAATTACGAAAAGGAGCTCCAATAGTCCCTTAGATGATACGAAGACGCAGAAGCAAATAAGTTTGGTTAACTTTACAAAAAAGTATTTCCAGGAAATTAAAACAAAACAAGAAACGATGGCAAAGAAAAAGGAAATTTAAATAATTTGATTGAAAACTTAAAACAGGTTAAGGAAGAAATCGAAAAAGAGGTATTGGAGAGTTAAAATATTGTTTTCAAGAGCTTGGAGGGGGCAGGAGAGAAAAATGAAAAATGGGAAAGGATGAAAAAAGTCCGAGAAGATATCTTTACAGCACAATGGTCAGCTTAGAAGCTTCGGAGAGAACTGTTATTATAAAGCGAGAACATTTCGAAGTAGAATTAGTGGAATACTCGAACTTATTGGGAATAGAAGAAGAAATTGACGAGGTAGAGTAATTGCAAAGATTCGTAAGAAGAAGTTAATGAGAAAAAAGAAGCAAACCAGTAGAGACGATTACAGTATTCTTACAACAGAGGATAATTATAGTGAAAAATAACCAAGTGGTATTTATACGAAAAATTGGAATTTTTAAAGCAAAGGATTGAAGAAGAATTGGAAGGGTTTTAAGAAGACAAAAATATTAAAAGAGGAGCAAGTCAATATAAGAAGAAAGTTTCCCAATTTGGAAGAAGAGAAAGAAAAAAAAGAAATATATTACTTGTGCAGTTGTCCTATTTGTTTTACATTTAGAAGTGGAGTTGGGAGTAGTATACTTGTATTGTTTAAGTGAAATTTTGAGTTGGATCCATCGTTCCTCGAAATGGGGGTTGAAATATATTATGTTATCAAAAATCTCTAAACCTTCCCCATAATAGTAACTATATGGGGAAGGTTTAGAGATTTTTGATAACATAATATATTTCAACCCCCATTTCGAGGAACGATGGATCCAACTCAAAACTATATGGGGAAGGTTTAGAGATTTTTGATAACATAATATGTTTAAGTGAAGTTTAATAAAGTTTCCTTCCACAAAGAGGAATAACTGATTAAATTTTGCTCATTTGGACGTTCTGTCCATCCGTCTGTGTATATCACAATTCCGTGCGCGTAAGTACATGATAACTCGCGAACGGTTTCGAATTTTTCAATTCTATATTCAGTACCCAAGGAAGAACTTGTTAAGTTCCAGGTCCAGGAGCTCGTTTGCTATATTTATTATATTCATTTTCGCACTTGGTTACATAAATTTACATTTCTAGGGATTTTTGGGTATTCTCTTATCCTGTTCTGTTGGTCAAAAGCTATGTATCCACAAGGATATAACAGTACTGTTTTGCACAAGTGGTACTTTAGCTTGGTATCACAAAATTGTAGTAACTACTACAATAAATAAGATCTAAACTCCTATAAATTAATGCAGTAATAGCATGGTTGAAATCGAAACATTACCTTAACTTCGGTTGATAAAACTGAAATCTAAACAGCTAAAATATATATGAAACTAACGTTCCATTGAATTGCGTATTGTGAATACAGTCAATAAATAATTTCAACGACTTCTGGTTGGGAAGGAACATCGGGGTATTATTATGTGTTTATTGATTCCTTATATAGCTTATCTAAATGACATCCTTTATTTATTGCTTATCGAACCGAATTTTATTATACCCAATATAATCATTGTTGTTTTTTAAGAACAATCACCTCTATTTAACGTGTATTTACTTTATAGAAATATAAAAATGGATTCATCCTTTTTAGGCACATTAGGAAACTGTATCTCTCTACATAATATACCGCCCTCACCTTGTCGTGAGTGTGAGGAAAGCAGGGAAAAAGTCTAACGGCTGAGCTTAGCTTAAGCGTAACTTAAAATCCATGGCGACCATTGTCACAATAGTCGTTGCCATCGATTTTAAGCTCAAATTTGTCGGTGCAACGGCCATTCGTCATATAGGTAGCAAATAATCACAATTTAATCATATCATATTTTATACGGTAAGAGTGAGTACGAATAACTCAAAACCGAGGTTCACGTTGCACTCATTGGTGGACAACAGAAATCAATTTTTGATACGTAAATTAACAAGGGAAGTGCACATTTTATTCATTCTTTTGTCTTAGTGTGTTAGGAGTAGTTGGTATCCATTGGTTTTAAGAAAAATATTACTTTCGCTTTTTTCGTTAATATGACAGGTCTGATTTTTGCGCAAAAAGGTTGATTTCTGAAGTGAAAAATTTTCAGAGTCATCACGCTAAAATTGTTTATATTATTTATCTAAGCGTCATTATTCTTTACGTATATATCGCAATCCGAAACCCATTTATTAATGGTGTACGAATTAATTGGAATTAGGTCTTTGAAAATCAAACAATTTTGTGGTTTTTTTTTTGCAGCACCATCCCAATTCGCACGTAATTGTATGCAATGCTAATGGATCTCGTCTTTTGGTCTGGCGAGGAATTTAATTTATGAGGATATCTGAATGATTTTGCCAAAATCAATTATCTTTAATAATAAGAAAATTATGGGGCATTAAAAAAATCGACTAAATTCGAAAAACACCCCCTAGCGGTCAAGTGATAAGAGATAGCAGAATTCTGTTTGCACTAGTGTTTTCTCACTAAAATTGGGTTCCAGGCGCTTAGGTCCATTTTTTCTATCTTTTAAAATAAATTATGTTTCCATAAGAAAGTGTCCAATTTAGACCACCCTGTACAGATAAAAATACTGAGAGTCTGGTTTTATAGTTACTTCCATTTACAGAATATCCCCAATTGAGTGACATTAATTTTAGAATAAGTAATTTCACTGGCTAATTATAGGCTGTTGTTTCAAATTAAATTTAAACTCATCTTTATTTATATTTTGTAGATAGCTTCCTAAAGCTAACACGTTCTTTTTTCAGTCTATCCGCACGACGCGGCTTAAAAAAATAATTGTGAAAGGCTAGTAACAAATTACAAAGACGTTAACGTGAGGTTAGAGTTGAGTGTAATTTTTGGTGGTCGAATTAATGAAACCATCACACTTTGTGGTTACTGAGCTTTATTTGTTAACGAAATTAAATGAAAGTGACTCTACCGCATCCTTTAATCTTTTGTTACACAAAAAATTCTACCCTGTACTAAAACCTTTTGTAATGCGAGAGCTGTAAACCTTTATTTTCCTATCGTTTCTGTCTTTTATGATTCACATAAAGACCTCACCGAAGATATAAGATGATCAAATTTGGAAGACGAAAAACATTTTTTTGTACTTTTATTTTGATATATATTTGAACGAAAATGACATCACAATAAATTTTTACATTTAATGTGACGTGTAAAACGTAGAAAGGTATTTCATTTTTCTTTATTTCTATATAAAGGTAATTGTTCGCACTTTTAGATTTTGTTCCTGGACTACAAGGGAGTCTTGCACGGACCCGTTAAAGATCGCTCTGGTGGCTTTTAAATCAATATCGTAATAAGAGCCAACAATATACGTTAAACCATTCATTCTCTTTATTATATATTGTTGTGTCAAAACCGAAATTGCCTAGTTCATGTTACAGCGACAATTATTGCTTTACAGAGTTAAAAAATTGTAGTGGAAATTAACAATAAATCATGGTCGTGGTGGAATATCAGTTAACTGGTAATTAAATATAATTTTATTCGTACGATCATGAAAATCCGAAAAATCGACCTTTTTACAAACTGATAGGAATGTACATCCTCGGTTTTTAATGTTTCTACCAAATTATACGACGGTGTCACGAAACGTGTAATAGTCTATATTGAATACGTACCTGCACAGTGCACACGTCTCTATTACTCCGACTACTATAGCGAAGGCTTATCTCATCTAGACGTTCTAGGAGAGGAATCGGATTGGTATTCCGTCCAAAACTAACATTCAGTCTTGGGTTTTAATTCTGTACGGTGCTGAGGAGGGCTGAAATTTTTGCTGATTCCCAACAGAAAGAGTATACAGGTTAGGTGATGGTAACGTCCGGACTGGCGGTAACGGTTGCGGTTGAGAAAATCCCTGAAGGGCAGCGATAGTGTAAGAAACGGTTGAGAGACAAAATGTTAATGTCAAAGATTTATTTCTGTTTGCAGTATTGGATATTTCTACTTTACAATAATTTGGTCCCGTTTTATATTTTTCCTGTGTGTGCTTGTCTTCAAGCACAGCGCCATCTTCTACCTTCTTATAATGAATGCAGTATAAATCAAGTGAGAGGACGGAAGGACGAGAGGTTGGACGGACGGACTTGAGCGCCACCAAGGGACCTTATTCCTGGTCAAAGTCGGCGGTAGCAGCGGTTTGATGGACGGTCTCGGAAGTCATGAGTAAACTCAGAGTAAACGGCCGGACTGAAATTTCTTCTACTTCTGCTCCCCCATTGTCTCTTGAAATTTCTCAGATCGCCAGTCTCTTATCAAAACTGATACCGGCGTAAACCTGCATAACTTTGCAGTGTTAATGCTTGTTTTAAATTAACAAAGGAGACCAAAATCATCTAATAATTTAAACGAGACTGAAATTCTCAAATATTAATTTGTCCCTCGTCTTCTAAATGAGAACATCTTTTGGACGCAACAAAGATAATTGAAATATCTTGATGGGAACGGTTGCAAACGTGGATTAATCTACACAGTGATCATTAACACGTTATAATTTATAATCAAACAAGAAGAAAACTGGGTACACTACTAGATAAAATGATTTCGGGTGGTGCATTATGCACCGGGCCCTAGGAGAATTGAAACATATACTACATATCTAAAATACCTCACATATACATAATCTTTATATAAATAAAACAAAAGCCATGTATGTTGTACCACTTATAACTATAACTCCAGAACGGTTGGTCCGATTTTCTTGATCTTTGATTTGTTGAGTTCGTTTCCGACACGAATAGCCGAATAACTATTAAAATATCGAAATAAACACGAAAACAATGCAAAGAAAATTATTATTGAAGTAAATACGAGAACTAAAGACAACCGTCAAATCAAATATTTTAAATCTTACCAACCGCCAAATTAAAAACTGTTAAATGAAAAAGTGATAGGTGTATGTTATTCGCGATTTCGATTAACTGTAAATAACGAAACAATAAACGCTTTCCGCTTAAAAAGACGCAATACTTTCAAAAGATTTAAGGTTCACACATTGTAATAACAAATTTCCAAAATATAAAATGACATATCTTAAAACAGAAGTCTTCAAAGGATTTAAAATGTGGACAGTGTGATTATACAACGAACTACAGTAGCCGGCGCGTCAAACGATCACGCGCAGATTCTAAATTAGTCATCTGCGCATAGCCCGCTGTACACTTCTTATGTGACAGTACCAGAAAGTTAAGTAGGCACTCACAATACTTTGAAATATTTAAAATGTGCACAGTGTGATTTTGCAACACATCATCACCCTGTCCTGAAATGACGTCTCTTAACTCTCAAAACCTGAAAGGATTTAAAATGTGCACACTGTAATGGCGATATACGGAAATGTTAGGCAATGTCAATGTACCCATATACAGGGTGGTGACTTGCGTAACGCATCATAGGGATTTCAATGTAAAATTCATAACATGCGATTATTGACTCCCCAAATTATTTCAGAGCAAAAATGTATTAAGGTTTTTTGTAGGAAAACATTTTTTACATCGATCAACCGTATTAGTTTTCAATTTTTTGAATAATACGGACGGAAAATTGGAAAAATAAAACCTCTGCCTTTTTCAATAATCTGTGATGCCATAGAATTTTATAATACAAAAACTACGTCAATATCCGTCGTGCCACGAAATGTCTGCTATAAAACAAATCAAATTCCATCAAAAAGTATTATTTTAGAACAGCGAATTCAACATAAAGAAAGACCAAATTACTAAAAACGGTTTCCTAATATGACAATTTACAATAAATGTTCGAATAAGTCACCATTAACTGCAATACAGTAACCAAGTCGATCATAAAAGCCATTTCGAACTGCCGGTAATTGATAACCGAGTTGATAACTGGATATTTTTTGTTTTAGAAAATTCCATGCCATCGCAGATTATTGACAAATCCCTATGATGCGTTACGCAAGTCACCATCCTGTATACGAGGGATAGGCGATACAACGTTTATCGGATCTGCTATTGTCCATATAAACAAAAATGAATGTATGTCGTTCTCTCTGTCTATAAACCGTCGATTGCGATGAAATTTTCGGGAATGGTTTGGCGTAGGCCAGCGAAATTTTCTGAGTTTCCGAAATTCCCACGGGAACGAGAACAGGAAAAACAGGATTTTATGTTTGACAGTCGGAAAGAGACTTGACATTCAGAACGTAGGTTTCTTTGAAGGCGTTCTCCGCAAGAACTGCCCGAACTTCATACGGGAACCTACCCCGGGGAAAAACGGAATTTTCCAAAGTTCGCCGGGACTGCTAGTACTACATATTATGTGTACCTATAAGGTATTTTTTTGCAAAAATAATGTTCGAAAATTGCAGTAGAATATTTGTCTAATTTTCAAAAAGTAATTATGGATTATTTAAGAAATTCTATATTTTTATATTGACCATTAATGTGGAGCGGTGGAACTTCTGAATTTTTTTTACAAAATCTAGAATGGCATACTCAAATCTTGGGATTTTGACCAGGTAGATTCTAAACGAAATATCGGATATCGACGACATTCGGTATCACCTTTGAACAATAAAATACCGAAATCAAACTTCGGTTTTGAAAATTTGACAAAGAATCTTTGATTTTCTAGGTACAACAACGCAAAATCGACTTCAAAACACATCACTTCATTTACATACTTCTCTATAATATTCAACCAATTCCAACGGACGACGCGGCATAATAAGGAAACTAATACTTTCGATTTGTGCATGCGGTACACAAATTCTGACCTTTTTGTTGCCCGTCCAAGAATTTCAGTAGAATTTTTACCGCACAAAAATTTTAATTGATTTCTTTATTAAATAGTAACATACTTCTTTATACTTTCAAAATGTCTAAAATTAATTGTAGATGTTTTACTGTGATACTCTCTTCGCTTTTTATAAAGAATTTCTATAAAACTTTAAATTACAGACTGCTTCGGGCTGGCGAAAGCATGTTTACTTTTTTTCTTGAGCGAGCAAGCATTTCAATTAAACCGCCCCTCTCATTAAAGTTTTAAAGACATGTACACTTTACCAATAAAAAATTTCATAATAAAACGGAGCTTTCCAAAC
This sequence comes from Photinus pyralis, assembly GCF_008802855.1. Classification (NCBI taxonomy): domain Eukaryota; kingdom Metazoa; phylum Arthropoda; class Insecta; order Coleoptera; family Lampyridae; genus Photinus; species Photinus pyralis. The sequence goes on from NW_022170510.1 coordinate 7,637,348, forward strand.
GCGTGATTGCAAGAAAGTCGAGTTTGGATAAGAAACGATTTACATAATAACGCTAAAATTCTTAGGAAATTAAAAGCGAAGACAGAGTCTTCTACAATTAAGCGTATATTGACACATCCGTTTGACCCCTCGCTGGGAGGTTTTTAATTATAAATGTGCTGCTGCGCTTTGAATTAAAGGGGTTGCCGCTTGTCTGTTAAAGTTCACCAATAATACCTAATCCTCCAATTCCAATTAATTGCAAAAACGGCGGAACACTTTTGTATCTAAAGTTTACATAAAATCCTATAAGAAAATCCTTTTGTTTAAATTGCCCCGCTTCCCAAATTACTTTTGCCTTAAATTTTATACCGCAATCAAAAGTGTGTACTTGAATTAGTGTAACAGGAGGGACGAACTCCATTTATATTAATTAAATGATTTCGATCTCGTTAAAAATCAGTATAAACGCTTTTTAAGTTCCGAATTTGTATTTCAATAGATATCCGATTCCAGAAATCAAAATATGCGGAATATGCTGGTCAGATTTCGATAACTGCATCAACGCTTTGTTGGAGTTGCTCCGTGGTTTTGCTTCCATTACAATGTTTTCATTGACAGGGAATTATTAATAATAGCCACATTAGGTAATTACAATGCCGCTAACGTATATGTATAAAATAACAAGATACCTATACATATTATATATGCAACAAAAACATTGATTTGGTAGAACTATCAACAAACTATGCTGAAGTAAATTTTGCATTCGCAAAACTTAAATGCGCAATGAGTTTCTACACTCATTTCAAAACCATTTTACATGAGGAAGTTAAGGAAAATAATGACAAACCTAAACCTTATGTTACATCACAAAGAAGGACTTAATTGGAAATGTTCTCCCTAGAGTAGGTATAATTGTGTCTAAGGGTTGTTTAATAAGACTACATTCTATTGGTACGCGTCAAAATTTAATTGAAAGACAGCGTGACTACATCAAATGAAAAGGTTGATACAATTAAAAGCTAATTTCCCACGTTTAACTAGACGATTAGTATGAAAACGCCGAGGGTGGAATTATGAAGTTGAAAGTTCACATGAATTAAAACTAATCTGTGGGGAATTTTTTGTCTGTTCGTTTTTTAATGGAGAGGCTTGCAGTTTATTTCGTAAATGGCAAAACACCAGACGTGTCATTAGTGCAGCATTTTTTGTGGTTTGGCTTTTGTATAACTGTTATTAGAGTATTATAGCGATTGGTATAAAATTGAGTTCGATCATTTAACTAATAACTAAATCTGGTAGATATTCCAAAGATTAATCTTTTTCGTGTTCGTGTTAGCTGCTGCTTTTCTTTTTAAGAATTAAGAAATTGATTTCATCTGTAATAGTATTCGACTCGTAATTAAAGGTCGCGAAAAAAGGAATTGTTTTCTTCTACCGCCCTTCTTTGCACCCTTCTTTCTTATCCTTTTTTGTCAGAATATTCGTCGCTCATAAAAAAAAGAAATCTTAAACAGTCTTCCTTTGTGAGTTTTTTTTAACAAATCTTTTTAGTAACGTTAACACATTTTTGGAAAACTTTGAAAAAGTTTAGAAGTCTCCCTAGAAATACGCTTAAGTGTATTCTTAGAAATCGATTGAGAGACATGTTATCCCCTTGCGACATTGACAAACCTTAGAATTCTATTCAGAAAACTTTTTTGAAATATTGTTTCTTGCTAAATATTGTACATTTTGTGCAGTATCTGGAACAACTACAGACTAATTATAACAAACATAAAACTAAGAGATTATCCACTACCAATAGTACTGCAAACAATACCATTAGTAGTCAATATCAATATTTTCCGGCAATGTTAGTAAGATAATTACGAATTCACATACGATTTTTTAAGATATAAAATTCTAAGAATTTTTCATTCAGGCATTTGTCTGGAAGTATTTTCAAAGAGGTTTTTAAAGAAATTTCTAAAGCCCTAATACGAGTCCTAAGATACTAGATACTTCCACGAAGATCGCGAGAAACTTTGCAATAAATTCCCTAGAAGGATTGTCGAAAGGTATTTAGGGCCCTCCTAAAACTGTTTCGTCTCGCGACACGGACGACGGATCTAACTAAGACAGTCTTTTGCTACCAGATTATAATGAAATCTTCCCTGCTCCTGTAGAAGACACACTTTATCCGCCTCGAGAGGTTAAAGGTACATCTCTCTCAAACGCCCAAACCGGAACTTGAATTCTGCCGCAATACCTCGGGACATCTTAACATCCTTGGCTACTTAGTGAGCCACAGCGTATTCCGCTGGTGCTTCAAACGAATCTTTACATTCTTCACGAACAACACCAAAGCGCGCGTCCTTTGTGTTCCAGAGTAATGTGCCATAAATTCCCCGACTGTTGTGGTCTCACTTGCATCACATTTTCTGCTTCAGGATATTCCTCGGGCTCACTACCACTGGTTTTCCTCGTGGTAGTTTCCATACCCGATATATTTAGTCGTTTATTCGCTTCACGACTGTATACGGTCCTTGCCAAGGTCTTTGTAATTTCAGGGATAGTCCGCGTTTCCTATGGGAACGATACAGACAAACCATATCTCCAGGTTGATAACCACCAGCTTGTGCCTTCACGTCGTACTGGACTGTCATTGCTTCGCTTGCCAACTATGGCGAACTTTAATCATGGGTGGCACCCAATTTCTGCCCACAGTTTCTGCTTGGCTTCTTGGCTTTCGCCATCACTCCTAGATGTTCTCCCGATGTCGTAATACTTCAAATTTCCTGCTCTCCTGTTCCACTAGCTGCACTTTTGTTATCGTGCCATCATCATTTTCTAGAAACCCTCCATCTCCAAATCGTAACGAGCCCCACTGAGCCCAATATGCCTTGAAAAATGGACCATATCGAGATACCTCTTCCCAGGTTGGCATTTTCTCTTCCATTTTCAGACGCAAATCAGTCATTTTCTTGAGCTGTCCGGAGCTCTTGTCGTCCCCAGTTGTCATCCACAAGTGCAGTGCGTCGTACGTGTTGTTCTTCATATTTATGCTCTAGTTGAGAGTCGTGTCGAGAATCCTCAGGGCATGATCTTCTAGATTAGGTATCCGCATTAATATGGTTCTCTTCGGGTAACACAGCAATTACCTCCAGTTGTTTCGTTGACTGTACTCTTGTCATCATGCTAAAATTGTTTAAATTATTTATCTAAGCGTCTTTACGTGAATGGGACCGCTGTAATCCTTTTTAGGTAAAGTTATTTCAATAGAATTCCTCGTTGTTAACACGTTTCTTTTTAGGTTAGTGAGTGAGTGAGTATTTATTATGTTTGTGTCTTATCTCTGCCTTTGTCATTACTGTTAACGCGAGGTAATTGAGTTAGAGAATTCGTTTATCTCTCTGTCTGTAATCTAGGTTAGATTAAGTTATACCTACTTTATATGTGATCCGCGGGTCTGAAAATGTGCATTTAGTTAAGTGTATCCTTGCCCCAGAATGGGGGTAGTTATTTTTCTAACAAGTGCGTGAAGTGAAGTTTTCTCGCGATGTTCAGGATCCAGATCTTGCCAGTAGTCGCTTTTCATATCTATGATGGAAAACCATTTAGCACCCGTTAGCGTATGTAGCGTGTCATCTGTTCGGGGCAACGGATAACTATCTTTCTTTGTTACGCTGTTCCGTTGCCTATAATCTACGCAAAACCTCGTGCCGCCATCATTCTTCTTCACTAAGCCTCGTGTGGAAATTATTGCTGGCGTTTAATTGGTCTTAATCGAGGCTTCGTTTTTTTTTGGCTTGAAGAGAGCAGGGAATGTTTTGATGCCGCGCGGTAATTTTTTGGTACCGGAGACTGCAGTAAAACGAGTTAGCGAAGTTAATTTGTGCCATCCGCTTCTATAAGAAATAAAAAATAAATAATAATATGAGAATCGTTCTAATGTTGTCTTTGGTTGCAGCGGTGTTATATTTCGGGTATATTTTAGCGGTTTCGGTGAGATTCCCGTAGGAACTCGTGTTATCCTTAGGTCTTTGGAGTCGTCGTCATCTGCGTTTTGATGTAGCTGCATTATGGAGAAGGAGCCTTAGTATCCATTGGAAACACCATAGAAATCGAGGTAGCCATTTCTGCCGATTAACGTTAAGCCCTTCCGTTAGAGTTCTACGTGTGGTGTAGAATGGATTCCATTTTAGTTCATGCCGAATTAGGGGACCTAGCCCCTGTTGTTAATGATTAGTGAAATCACCTCGTTCTTCGAAATTAAGCTTTTGAACATTTTACAATACATATCACATTTAATTAAAAAAATGCTAATGAGAAATATTGCAAACACTCCATTGTTATACAGCGCACATAATCCATCAAAATCTCTTTACATCTATTAGATTACTAACTAACTACAAACAACCACTCGAGGTAGGTATATTATAATTATATCAATTTTATAGTGCTATATCTAACTCAAAGTAAACACAGCCATACCTTAAAAATCTTGGGGGGTTGATGAGCTTCACAAGCATCACGTTTGCTACCATTAATAGCATAAATTTATACCTGCAAGCAAGCTACGTATTTCAAAGCACGTCTGGGCATGTTTGTGGTTATATAGGTTTGTATTCGAAACCATAAATTCCGAGAGTTGTACGTATATAATATTAGGTAATGCATTTCTCTAATGAGATAAACCAAACCGAGCAACTATAAACAAACGGTAGTTCCATAATAATAATTAATGGACTCACAATCAAGGGCAATAATTAGCTTGTAAAGTTGTGGCAGGTATGGTCGCCGTTATCCGATATTAACAAACTTTATATTAAGCCATTATAAAAATGATTACCGCAAAGTTTCAAGTGATATATAAAAGACCGACGTTTCATAATTTTTGGAAAAAGTTTGACACTAAAAGTATTTGGTTATTAGTGCGAATGAGATATTTTGCCCTCGTTTAGTTGAAGGAGGAAAAGTTTCGCTAGGACGAAATTTATTTTTGAAGTAGAGGAAAACTAAATAAAAGTTCTATGCTCTCTAAGAAACAAGTTGTAAAACGTAGTAGACCTTCTAAATATTAATAATTAAGTAAAAAGTTGAAATTAGTTTGAAGTAATCAGTTACAAGAGAGGACTTCAATTTAGAATATGCAATATTGTAACGTTATTTATAAATTCGGGTTCGATTTATATCAATATTTATTAAACAAAACTAAAACACTATAAAAACCGTACAATTTATATCGATATTTATATCACACACTTCGCAATTTATATTTCCGCGCTCGATCTCGTTCGGTAGTAAAACTGCCGCGATGTTCGGTCCGCAACCATTTATACACGCAAGCAATGTAAGTCCAGAACATTCGCGCAATTACCAGACACGCTGCAAAGATCCCCACTATCGCGCGTCTAGAAAATTCCAGAGCGCCAAAGGCGACGTCATGTCTGGAGCGTTTCCGTTACAATATGTAGCTTGCAAATATGTTTGAACTTGACCCGCTTTTCTATCCTATCTACAATCATATAATAAGATCCCTTGATCCCCTGATTAGAATGTAGTGCTATGAAAGATTAATCATTGAATTTCCGAGAAATGTGACCTGTTTGTTCGAGAACATTCTAGAATAGTCGGATGTGTTCGGAAGCATTCGAGATTTTTTATGTACAGGGTATACATTATCATCGTGTAAATAAATTGAAGTTGTGTGTTAAGACATTTTATTTAGAATCTTGGAGTCACGATTGCAGCTACCCTCGCGTGCCTACCGAAGAACCCTTACATGCTTTTCTTTAATGTAGCTTCGGGCTGGTAAGGGAATTTTAAATTAGACCACTGCGATTTCTACGATCTTTGCAATTTCTTAGTTTCTAACTTAAAGTTCAACTAAATGATCATATATCGCTTTCAAAAATCGACGTTTGCCCCCTATTTTGCCTCTATTTTTATGTGGTTAACCATTAAAATTTGTCCTGTAGACTATAGATATAGAAAATGTATGGTAAAGTTTTAATTTCAACATATGTTAATCATGTTTTGTGTTATGTACTGGTTTAAATAGGTTTTTGCAAAAATGACACAATTTTCCAATACTAATTGTATCAATACTACTAACGCGAGGCCATTATGAAGCGAGCAAGCGAAATAATTGCTGCAGAAAAAACGAGAAGCGGAATTGGAACGGGAGTTTGCGAGCACAGATAGTGTTAACAGTAGTGATTTGGGTAATAACTGTTCAAAAGATACCGTTGCAATATGCTTCCGCGAAACACGCATAGGGGCGTAAAAATTATAATGCTGGTCATGCAAAGTCGTTTACCCTCATGGGTAGCTTTAATATAATATAAAGGCAATCGCACCCGACCAGCCTTTAAATTTAGTAATTAGAAGTTGTTCCCGCTTCGCTTGGTTTAGCTAAACTCATTAACTTGTCAATATAACAATGGTCAACAGAGAAACAGCCACAATAAGCTGTAACGCCCGTCGAGATAACAGCTGATTGCGGGTGCTCTACCCTGGGACCATAGGGACCTTTCAACCCTTTATCAAAGCGAACCTCTTGCTATTACCCACACTTCGTCAACGGTACACATCTGTTGTTTTACGATAGCTAAACAAACAAAAGGCATCGTAAAGCTACAACTATATGGTATATAGCGCATTTGCTTTCCCGAAATTGTTTCTTGTTCGAGATATTCAAACTGGGAGCGTGCTAAATTTAAATAGACGTTCGCGCGCTTAAATAAAATTGAAAAACTGATTGCGGTTACTGCGACCAAGTACTGAATTACAGCGGTGAGGAACTTTAATTTTAATTAGAAAGGCGAGTGGAATTTCAATTAAACGCTACGTGGTGAAGGTTGCTCGATTTTCTCTCGTAAAATGTTGAAAGTTTTTTTCGAGAAAAAATACCACATAAAAGAAAATCGATTTGGGGGATATTGCTTTTATGTTTACTTTTATCAAATTACGTTTCATTTTTGTATCACATTTTCCGTGCAAATATTGGAAATATTTACTGAACCAATAATTAAGTATTTGTTCGGTAAGTTGTAACGCAGTATGGAAGAAATTATCAATCTCTAAAGTCGTATACATCAATTATTTTTATATTGGTTTATAACAAATATTTATGTCTATTATTACTTTCTATTATCGTACCAGTGATGTCAATTTAATGCTGAGTTGAGGCTAATCTAAGACAAGGTTGTCGTTATTGTTAGAATCTTGAAGAATACTACCCGCAATTGATAGGGATTTGGATCCCGATATGATCATTATACCAATAATGAGAAGGTCGAAGCATAGCGGGGACCACAATGCGCAAATGTAAAAGCACATAAAAAAAAGAATGAGGAAATAAGGGGAACCAAAAAATATGTACCAATGACAGCTTGGGAGAAGCTCCTGAAGGGGAATAAGAAGCACAGGCTTCAGATATTGGAGGAGAACGATCACTACGACTTGCTACAATACGCATCAGAATGTCCAATGAATCCAATGAATTCATCCGAATGAATCTAACGAATTTCCTAAATGATTTAATTCAGGAGGTATGGACCAGGAACTTGGTTCCCAAAGACTGGCACCTGGGCAGTAGGCAGTGCAGAGCTCAATTCCAAAGTCAGGTCACCACAAGAAACAGACGATTACAGGAGAGTCTCGCTAGATATACCTACCTACTACAGTGCCTAGAGAGCCACACATCCAAGTATACCAAGCAGGTTTCATAAAAGGCAGATCAACGGACGACCGTATATTCATGACCAGGAGGATTCGCTGGAGGGTAGGAATCAAAAAATTCCTGCAATAGACCTGGCGTAGGCCTTCGACCAAGTGATAGCATGAAGCAATAGACCATATCCTGCAGATGACAAAGAATGTACTTGTTTCGGAATGGAAAGTAGGCCGGCCCTGCTTTACATGGAACCTAGCATGGAACACCACGATAGACGAAACGGTGGCGGCCTCGGGAATTCCCATAGAGAGAGAGACAAACACAAAATGAAAAAAGGCAGCAGACGAGTACTGGAGGTGGAGGAAGAATCAGACACAAGCACAAGCAACCAAGAGGAGGGAAGACAGAAAGGGAGGCAGGGAGAGGACAACAATAAGGAAGAGAGAAACAACGGAAAAGGAGAGGAGGTCAATGGATGGAGGCATCGAAAACTAATTGAACGCCACGCCGCCGGGGGAGAAGCTATCACCATCAGGAAGCATAGTTTCCTCTAATGCAGATATTCCAGTGGCGAAGCTGTGGCCGTACCCTTTCGGCTCGGCTCGGACAACACCTAGTACTTCAACCATAAATATTTCTCAGATTATGTATTCCACACAATCGCAAGTATTCTTGACTATTGCCCTCAGAAAATTTCAACCAATCATATTAATGCATATTACAGAAATCACCTAGCAACAGACAAATATCCTCGAGTATTCATGCACTTGTGCAATACCCGCGAGTATTGCTTATGTGTAAATACCTAAAATGAAACTTACATAAATAATTCCAAATTGTATTAACGAAAATTACAATTTGTAAAATGGCAATTTGTAACTGAACCCATGCTTATTTTCAGTTTCATGATGCTTTTTGAAAAACCATGTCTTTGAAAGGATCGAAACAAAGATTATATTCTTCTTATCTTGCAAAATTTTTGTCGGGCAATAGTCATCCCGTATATCCCTCGTGCACACCAAATACCAGATCTGAGTATTTCGCTCGTGCACTACGTGCACTCGCGAAATATTCAGGTATTTGGCGTGCACTTGGGATATAATACTTGAATATTCCCGGACATTATGGGGTATTTAGTTTTAAAAAGTGTAAGGAAGTGTAAAGGAAAGAATGAAACTATCGGTTTAAGAAACATGGCTAAATCGTAAAGAACATACTTAAAAACCCAGGCAACTACTTGTTAAAGTTGGGGAGAGAAAAATTATGCAAAAATTAAATTTAAGAATTTAGCTCTCACGGAAAGCAGGTTGAGCCCTTGGTTAATTACGCTTCTCTTCACCCAATCTTTTCTTACATACTTACTTAATATACTTAATACTTAAATTTAGGCACATTGAACAGCAACAAATGAAATCTAATTTTGCGATTTTCTAATAACTCAACCAGTTAGTAAATTACAACGTAAATATTGGGATTATTGCAAGTTTCCGTTCGCAGCGTAAACTGTAAATATGCAAAGCGTTGCCACAAATTTTGTACAACGTCTATGGGTAAGACACACTAATGGAAACTATAAATTTTAAGACACGCAAATAAGCATTATAAATTGTAAAACCATTTCTACGGAATTGGTAAAACTCCAAACCGAGTAAAGTACACGAAACAAATGGTGATAAATAATCCTATTTGGAAGACGACTGTTACAGTTTCGTACAACTTTGTCATACTTAAATGCCAATCGATTTATACGACCTATGATACCTAAAAACATTAATCATATGTCGTGTAATAGATTAATGTGTTCTTTGCCATTTCAATTTCAACGTGACAATGGAGCGGTTGTTACAAAAGACTATTACATTGATAATGTAGTTTAGTATTGAACTAGAACTAATCATACAATTTGCTATAAATATCAGTCCAAAGTACAAGTGCTTGTCCTTTGTAAATTAGAGCTCTAAAACAAGTTTCGTAAAACAACCAACTCGACCCATGCTTTGGCGTTTCCTTCTACCACCTCCTTCGCATAAGCAAGCTTATTCCGTTCATTTGCATTAAATGATTTTCAATTAACCTCACGGGGTGATGTGAAAATTCCTTGGTTTTTGATGAAGCATATTATCATATTATTGTGGGATGGGGAGTTGCTGCTGGTTGCTTTCTTCGACATCTCCTCAGTTATCCAATATCTGTCTCGTGTTTATCAATTCTTCCCCATTTCTCTTCACTCCTTTCTTTTACCCTTGGCATCTTATCGTTCTCTGAAATGTTCATGCGTTTCTTGGATTTCTTGCATTAAATTGTCTTGACCTTCTCGTACACTTCTTTGTTTTTCTTCCATTCTCTTTTCAATGTTAGACTTGTCTTCTCTGATTCTCAACGTGATCTTGATTTATTTCTTGGACTTTTATTAACAACTCAATTACGTCGGTCATTCGTTGCATTTCTCTGGTTGGTTTGGTCAATGCTGCTGAGTTCTGAACTCGCTCTAGGTTGCTCTTGTGTTTGACTGGGTTCACTCCCTTCCTGGATCTCGTAGCTTTCTTGGGACCACATCTTATTAATTGGAACATAATAAACGTCTTGCGAATTATTTCTTGTTTTCATTTTTCTTCTAGTAGGTTTCTTGAATCCTTATCGCAATTTTATATACAAAGAAAACCGACCTTGGTATCCTCCCAAATTTCAAAAGAAAATTTAAAAAGTGGCACTAATTATTTCCAGAAAATTTTAAAAAAATTCTAACAATCTGTATAAAATTTCGCAACACTATCAATCTTTTAATTTATCTATCTATTCTACCACTGTCAATAATAATTTCCACTATAGTTTCCAATAATAAAAAAAAATTCCGCAAATCCCCAATTAATTCGCAAAAGTCTATTATCTCCTAGGGTAGTGAATTCTTCCTGCAGTTGGGCGCCATTTGCAACAGGCTTGTTGCAGTAAAAGGCGTTGAACTTCTTTTCCTTTCAGAAATCAAAATTTTCAATGTTTAGAGAAACTCACCAATTTTTTAGCCGAATATAATACAATATAATATAATAAATATAATACCTACTTGACCCATGGCTAGCTCTATATGAAATTTTTCTATAAATGGTTGATTTATTGAAGGCTTCCCCTTTTTCGAATTTACCAAAATTTTACGGGTTCATAAACGATAAAAGTTACATGTAAGACAAAAGGGCTCACTGCCTCTAGGTTTAGCTCTTTAAGAATTTTTAAACCACAACATTTCTTAATTAACTTTTAAACCTCAATCAAATTTGAAATTACGATCATTCTTTTCTTTAAGATTTAAATCTTTTACTTTACATAAATAAAAAAAAGATACCTGATATACAATCCTTTTGCAGGTAACAATGTTGGTATAGAATGGGGGAGAATGTTGTCTTTTCTGGTGTTTCCTTGTATTTTAGTTACTAGCAAATTACCAATTTATTAATGCTGTTTGGAGTTAACGAGCTTGACAAAAAAAAACTAAAACTTTCACAGCGCAAAAATTGTGTACTTGCTCCTTATTGATTTAGGATGCTTTTAGGACTACGAACAAGTTTACCCAGCAGTTTTAACGACAGTTCTTTTGACACCACGCATACTCTAATTGATAAAACGCATCCGCAGAGAGGCCGTACAGTGCGCTACGGAGAAGTCATCACCTGATTTTTTAATTTAAAAAATGTAAACATCACTATTTTTTAAATATTTTTAAGAGATCTTCGTTTTTACCTGGCAAACTTTACTTTAGGTAGTGTATGTTCGTTTCTTGGGTTTTTACGAATTAATAGCGCCATTTTTGTTATTAAAAATTGTAATAATTACATTTTTGAAATCAGAAAAGAGTGCCCGATCAAATGACACAAAAAGTAAAAATGACTTCCATAAGAAAAACAAAGATGGTTAACCGGAGACGAAACGTCAGACTGAAAATTTGAAACTAGCATTTTGAAATATTTTTTAAATAGCTTCGTTAAGAAATAAAAACGATTTTGCAAAATTTAGCTTTTTTCAGGATATCTCCTACAGTAGTTCGGTTTAAAAACGGCATTTTGAAGAGAATGGGAAATGGGTATTCTTTCGGTCCTCGACATTTTTCCAAAGTAGGTACGGGAAAATTAATGAATTAATACATTTGTCTACAAAGCAAATTTAACACCATTTTAGTTGTTATTAATTCCGCAGTCTTTTACACCTCTCCCCCCCCCCCTTCCCAACCCCCAGGAATATTATTTAAAATATTGCCGTAACCGAAACGGCATAAATAGATGCGAAAAGGTCAAGACGCACTTCGTTACAATCAAATTTTATTTGTTTCTGTGGTAGTGGGGCATATCCGCATGTCACTTGTACAATTACCCTGAGTGTTTACAGTACATCCGCTGCTGAAAATGCACATTACACTGTAAAATCAAATTTTGCAAACTCTGCTATATACGCAAAGTGCAAATGAATCAAAACGAAATGATAAACGAGCAATTTGGTTAATCGGTTGCACACTAACAACACCATGCGTAATGAAAACTAATCTAAATAATGCCAAGCCGTGCAAGTCACATGAAAATGGGGTTGGGGTAATTAGTATTCCTATCCTAACGTGTCGTTGAAGCCAAGACTCATACAATTAATAAAACTAATTATGAAGACAATATAATGTTAAAGTTTACGTGGCGAGGAATTCCGCATTGAACAAACATTAATTTGTTATGAAAATGACGTTCAACACGTCAAAATCACCCCAACAATAACTTCAGGAGTGTTAACTAACGCTTCGGCATTGATTTTCTTAATTTATGGTAAAGTTATTTTCGGTAATCCTTTTACAAATGTACATTTACTTTACGTGAGTAATGTACGGAATTTGTCATAAATAACTGGTGGTAAATTGCAATGTAAACTCAAAACTGAAAATGAGGTCTGACACGCAAAGGATAGTAATGGATAACCGAAATCATGCAATGCAAGCGTATTTAAAAAATGAATAACAGAAAAGGGCATCGATTAAATAAAACCATTACGTATAGATTACCGATATCAATATTTGGTCTTTGTGTTTGTGGCAGGTCATGTACCTTTGAAGGAGAAAATAATTTTGAATTTAATAATGATGTAGGATGTTTGCAATACATATTAATTATAGTGTACACTGTACAGTATCATTTACATCCGAATTATGTGCAGGGAACACGATGTTTTGTATATTCGTTACTCAGATATGTTTTTATTTGTAGGGAATCGTAATTAAAATAACAGTTACATAATCTCGTTATTAACAAATATACGATTTCCATGAACATATTGTCTGTAATCATAATGTATAATAGGATTTTGATCGCACCAACGAATAGTATGTAGTCGTTTTTTTGTATTGTTTGTTTGTAACCATTATAATATGTATTCCATTTAGTTGCAAATGAAATTATAAGGTATAAATGGAACTTTTACTTTGTATTGAGTATGGTTGGTAACACTTAATTATCTAGGGCGTATGTTAACGTTTTCAATCAAGTCCAATAAGCAAATGATATAGAAATATAATTATAGAAATCGTATCACAAAAATGCCACGGGTAGAATAAATATTCTTGGATGGAATATTGAATAATAAGGTTACCGAAATTTCATAAAAAAATTAGTCATTAATGTCACCGATCGCGGTATAAATAGATATTTCTTTGTAACCTTAGACAATCTCGTCGCAGGAACATTATCTGAAAAAATCGAAGGAAGAGAGATTCCGACATTGGTCCAAAGTCCTAATCTAAAACACTGATAAACCCCATAAATTAACACCAACGTTTAACGATGTAAAGTACATAGTTCTTATGAGTGTCGTCCATAACGTTGGAATTGAAGTTCACAAAATGGGGGCGAATGGTAATCGATATGAGAAAGTATTTATACCTTCCCCATACATTCATTCATTCAATAAATATATGGGGAAGGTATAAATATTTTCTCATATCGATTACATAGTTCTTCAATAGACATGAATCGAGTTACTCTTACAAGCGACTCCTAGGATTCAACCACTCTGTCTGGAAAGAAAGAAGGGGATGTGGAGACCGATATCTGGCGAGAGGGGAGACTGAACGACGCGAGCCGGTGGGTAAAGGAGTTACGTACCGACAACGAGAGCCTGTGTATGTATTTGCGATTATTGATTAAGTTTATTATTGTTGATATTTGTAGAATTAATAAAGGTGTTGGATTGCAAATACGAGAGCTTTATTGTGGACTATTAGGATAAGACAACTAAAACCTTGGCTTTATAAAACTACCGCTCACACTCCAATTTCCAACGTTAAGGTTGCTTTTGACATCGTTGTTATTTAGTCGCCTCCTACGACACGCAGTACTGCGGGCCATACTGGAAAGTACCGTTACAAGTTACAAAGTTTTTCTTATTATACTTGTAAGAATTGTGTCTGTAGACATATCTTAAGCGAAATTAAAAGAATAGTTAAATACGAAATAGAAAGTTACCAAAAACATAAGAGCAACCCTAGTGAACAATATTGCTAGCCGCCAGAATCTTGCTAATAATGCAAAATAGGTATCTCGTTTCCCATGCGACACCATTTCCGCCAACACTTGTTATATATAATATATGTTTATTTCTCAATATAATAACATGTAGTACAATAAAAAAAGAAAATTAAACTTGTAAATAAATCATATTGGGAAATATTAGGGGTCCCATAGACAAACGTCCGTGGTGAGACCTCCCTCATGTATTGCATATTATATACCCGCGAAAAGAGAATTAGAGCCAGTCATTCATAATAAGAAAAACAAACAATATAATAATAAAGAATAAAGCTGAAAAAGATTACGGATTACATTTAGCAGTCTTTAAAATTTGAGTAGAGCTGAGAATAAAATAACTTTTAAACTATGATCATAAAATAACATAAAAATAATTTCAGAGAATCCAAAAAGAAAAGCATATATAAAGCATAAAAAAATCATGAGAAATATTTACGAAACCACATAAAAATTAAGCCGCAAAACTAAAAAAATCATTCTCAATGTTTTCAGTAGCCAACAATAGTTTTTTAAGTTGCAATAAAAATACATTAAGATTACTTTTGTTGTCAATTTTAGTAGAAACGAGATTGTAAAGTCGTGGTGCATTACAGGAATAAAATTGTTGATGCAGAGTTAATTTTGAACGAGGAACTGTAGCTGGTAAAGTATGTCTTAGATTATGCTGCTTATCAAAATTGCAAAAGTTATTACTGCTTCTAATATAGAAAAGTCTCAATACCTTGAAAACATACATATGTCGTAAAGGTAGAATTTTTAACTTTTGAAAAATTGGCCATGAGTGTGTCATTTTACTATTTCTAGTAATTACCCTTATTACGGCTTTCTGCAAAACCATTAAAGGGTAAAGAGTGGAAGCATACGTACCGCCAAAACAGCACAGCCCGTACCCTAACTTAGAACTCACAAGAGCATGATAAATATTTGTTAGAACATTTATTGGACAAACGTTCCTTAGGAAATAAAACTTACGAAGAACACCAAACATTTCTTGCTTTAATTTACTAATATGCTCCTTCCAAGATAATTTAGTATTAATGATTAACCCAAGGTATTTAATTTTTTCGGTATTTTCAATTTGCAAACAAGAACAATTTAATCTGTTTGTGCAGTTTAAATCATGAAAGTAACACGGACTTTGGAAGATTATGTTTTCTTTAAGAGAAAAAATTTGGTACTTAGTTTTATCACTCAAAACCATATAATTTTTATCGAACCAGTAGCGCAGTAGTTCTAAGTCACATTGCATACTAGCTTGAAGGGATGCGTGTGAATATTCAGAATATGTAAGAGCCAAATCATCAGCGAACGCAGTGATATTACCTAAAAAAATCCCATCACAAAGGTCATTAATATAGATCAAGAATAAGACCGGTCCCAGGACTGAGCCCTGAGGAACCCCATGCTCCAATAAACCTTCCTCACTGAAATAGTTTCCAATTCTAACACAAACACACTGCTTTCTTTGAGAGAGGTAACTAGAAAACCATTCATGGGACAACCCTCTAACACCCGCTCGCCACAACTTTTCCAAAAGAATGCGGTGGTCAACCGTATCAAAGGCCTTGGTCATGTCAATATATAGGGCAGCAGTTTTTTTACTGTTATTTAAGCTTTCATAAATATCATGAAGAAAATTAATCAAAGCATCCTCAGTTGAAAGACCACTCCTGAAACCAAACTGGTGTTTACTAAAAAAACAATTTGAATTGAGAAAACACATTAATCGTTTTTTTACAAGTTTCTCCAAGATCTTAGAAAAAGTATGGAGCAAGGAAATCGGACGATAATTATTTAGACTGCTGGCACACCCTTTCTTGTGCAGAGGAATGACAACCGCTAATTTTAGACACTTCGGAAAAACGCCACATTGAAAGCTGAAATTATATAAATAAACTAGGATGTCGGCAATGAAAAATGAGATCTTTTTAACCACCGATGAAGTAATACTATCAGCACCAGCAGCAGTTTTAAGACTTGAAATCAGGCCCAAAACTTCAGCACGATCAGTAGGTACAAGAAAAATAGAATTTTGCTGTTCAGGAAAAGGAAAACTTAACTCCACGTTCCTGACATTAACAGGCACTGCAATATTATTTCGCAAACTATTAGGAATATTTAGAAAATAATTATTAAAAGCAGATGCTATATCTTCGGGTTTGTAAAGTGTAGATTCCGCAGTATCAATTTCTGAAATTACAGGGTTTTTATTTCTTTTTCCAATAAACAAATTTATCATGTTCCATTGAGCTCTCGTATTTCCACCACACTCGTTTAGTTTTGACATATAATACGTTTCCTTAGCAGAAGATAAGTCTAATTTAAGCCTGTTTCTAAAGTAACTGTAGTGATTTTTTAAGATTATGTTATTTGGATGGCGATTTGCTAATTCAAAAAGTTTTTTTCTTCTTTTAACCCGACTGAGTAACGTGGTTGTCATCCATGGATTAAGTTTAGTAAATTTACTGCTCACAGACATATCATAACGGCTATCCTCAAGAGCTTTATTTAATATTTGTAAGAAAGTATCAAAAGCTAACGAAACTGTTTCTTTTGAATAAACAGGACTCCAATCTGTTTCACCCAACGTATTTACGAGTCTATTAAAATTTATTTTCCTTTTGGGCTCTCTGGTGTCACAGGTAGACAAATTATGATTAACTATTATATCAAGAGTGACCAAAGAATGATCATAAATACCCAAGTGCAACAGCTTTGTAGTATACTGGACCAAAAAATCAGTTGAGAATCTAATAAAAAAGTGGTCAATGCAAGATTTACTGCTACCTACAATTCTAGTTGGTTCATTAACTACGGGTTTATAACCAAAGCTAGCCAAACAACCTAAATAAAGATTAACGTCATTCGTATCGTGCAGAATATTTATATTAGCATCCGCAGCAAAAATGAAATTTTTCATTAGATTGAATGTTGGCAGGTGTCGCTCAAGGTCTTGCACAAACTGAACCACAGGAAGATTGTGAAAGCGATACACCGCGAGCACAGACAGACGTGTATCGCCAAGTAAACAAGTTAACAACAAACAGTCAGCTGATTTTACATCACATAAAGGAGTGACGTCACACACCGGCCAACTATCTCTAACATACACTGCCACACCACCCGCTCTATATCGCTCATTGCATTGACAAAAAAGATTATAACCTGGGATATTATATATGCTTATTTCTGAACTTGTTATCCAAATTTCCGTTAAGACGATTATGTCGGGGACAGTATCCATTACATCTAATTCACTTATAAATACCGTAAAATTACTTCGCAAACTTCTAATATTTTGATTGAAGATTCTGATCAGTCTAGTGGAATTAATTACTTCCACACTAGGCATTGACATTATCACTAATACACCACAGAAAGCATATATTTAAAGGTACCCAAAGGTTATAAATCTACGTTTCAGCACAATCTCATTGTTACAGTCCCTTTACGCGACAACAAAATTAGTAATTAGAACTTGACCAATAATAACGAAAGCAGTTTATCATGTTTCAACTAACGAATGATGCGCTTGATCTTGATCGATTAGGTGTGAGATTTATTATCTCATGCTGGTTGAGCAGCTTGATAACACGATAATTAGGTCTATTAACTTTTGTATAGAGCGCAGGAGGGCAGTTGTAATTGATACTAGCCTTTGCGAGGAGGCCATGAACGACTACTTATTACTCTTTTCGATTTACTGTAGAATAGGAAAATAGTTCAAAACTAATGATGGCAGGATATTGTTTTGTGGCCAGCCGGATACTTTCCATTTCTATTTTTTGATGCAGATCCAAATTACCTATATAAATTTATGTTGAAAGTTTTCTTTTACGATGGCAACAACTCGCTCGGTAATCGTGTGCATCAAAGAAATAAGGTGGAAGAGAATGTAATTTTCAAACTATCGATCAGCCCCATTTTATAAAGACAAAGAGAATAGCGATTCTAAAACAAACAAGTCATAACACTTAGTTTTTCGGTTTAGTGGATATTAGCAATTAACGTTCGAGTGTAATGGAAACTGGATGAGATACGCTAGTATCAAGTAGTTCAAGTATTGATCTCACATGAGCTCGACAGTCTTCAATAAAAAAGCATGGAAAAACAAGTAATTAATAACTTTGTTATACAAACACTAAATTTTATCCAATACCTAATTGTATAAATCCGTTTTTGTTGTTTTTGTAAATTCCGGGTGTAGTATGCAGGCGGATGTCCAAAGTTCTTTACCGCTGTTTCTAACCATATAATTAATCATTTGCCAGAAGCCGCCTGCACTTTATCCGCATCCATTAATCAAACTCTTGGTCTTCACTGATCTAATTTCGTTTCTTTTTGTTCAGTTTCATGTTCAGTAGATGTGATTCCGCACTTCGCTGAATTCCAACCCCAATTTAAAAATCTCGGTGATATCTCGAACTCCGGCTGCCTTTAAACATTTTCAATTCGTTTGTTAAAGGTAAACTGTTTGTTTTCTTAATAATAGTATGCAAATAATAGTAATGAATATGCATACTACAATGCAAAAATTGTGTTAGTATTAACCCTAAGCGTGGTTTAATCACAACAGCCAAGTGACTTCCTAATTACAACATTTGAATAATGTATTCCATGCATGTATTTATTACGGACTACTGGACATATAGATTCCAGACTATGCTAAAAATTGAGCATTATTTTTTTGCTATAAAATGTCTTGAAACGACCATTTTAGACTGTATTTGGAACTGTCGTACTTTCACTGGACCTATCGCAGAAAATCGACGACCTGTATGTGTATGCATTTCCTCCTCTCGTTGTACTTCTTTTATTAAATAAAGGTATTAGAAGACTAGACTTTTTCCCTTAGTGCCCTAGTTTGCCCGTGGAACATAAACGATATTTCGGGGATCGATGTCTTATCTTTAGGCAAATACCGGTCAGTTTCAGAGATAGTAGAATTTAAAAAAAGCCTGTAATTGTTTGGATATATTTAGGAGCTATGTGTATACAGGGTGTTCATTTGAAAACTTCCCACCACCACCTATTTATCGAAAATCACTGATTAAAGAAAAAAAAACGCCGAGACACAGCAAAAGATTTGTCAAGGGGCACAACTTTTAACCAAAAACTCGCCGTCTGTCCCCCAGAGTCATCCCCTTATAAATTTTAAATGACAAGTGGCATTCGAGTAATAGCTTGTTTGAAAGGTCTTTCGAAGTCCTTTATTTTGACGTTTGATTTTTTAAAATTGGTCGATTCGTTTGCTAGAAAAAACTTTATTCAATTTATTTAATCGACCTATAATAATTTGTTGATAGAAAACAAAAACAAACGAAACTATCAACATATTTGTTGCTATGGGAAAGAAATAATTTAATTTCCTGTCAGTTACCTTTGTGACACTCTTGGGATATGAAAATTAATTATTGTTTCAGATTTTGCTTAAGATAAATAAATATTTTTCTAATTTTCTCAAAAACGAATCGACCGAAAATTAATAATTTAGTAGACTCATTATCCTCGACCAAATTCTCAACATTCCAAGGAATTCAATTACATAAATTTGGTTTAACATCTGACATATCTCGAGCACAAATAATAAAAAAATCTGAACATGAGAATTCTATCTGGATTGTACAATGGATTCAAATACACACATGACAGTGACAAAAGAAACTCATACGTAATAATACGACAAGAAAAACCTGAAACAAAGAGGGACACAAGCCCATTACACTTACCCTACACTCAGGTGGTTGATACAAATAAATAAAGTCTTAAAATTACGTCAATCGGGAAACACTTAAACTGTTGTTAAATAAAATAATAACGAATACATTTTGCACTAAAACTGCTTTTCCAAAACCAAAGTGGCTTTCTTCCGTTAAAGAACCAACCTCATTAAATTTATGCACGAACTTTAATTTAACTGCACTTGCACAGATGATTCTGAATGTTAGGAAACTGCGTCTTCAAACAAACAGAAAAGCCCATTACCTGACAAAATTAATGTACAAAAATGTGAGGTGAGACAGCTGCCCTAAGATAACAACCCATTTTGTTCTTTTTTTTCCTATTCAAACAGAAGAACACCACTTCCTCAAAACCATCATAGTCCTACGTCCGCTAAATTAAATAACCAATAAGGAGAACTTGAAGTGTCCTCTCTTCCATAACAAAAATTCGCGCATAAGAAATCGTCCTTTATTATCAGCGCTAAAAGCACGTGCGTCTCGAAAATCAATTAACTTTCACGATAACAACTTCCTTATCGCATCCGAGCGGATAACACTTACATGCACTCGTCCAGATGATTCTTAATTTTAAATAACCATTGTACGAAGTGTAATGCTGGGGAAATAAATCGTAGCAAACACTCTCGAAATACAAATTCTTCGTTCTTTATCGCCGATTACTAAAGACGCCTCGATGTTTATCGAGATTACTGGAGTATTCGCTACATTAAATTATTTCGACAATTTACTTGTACGCAAATGAAAAGCAAAAGTAGCAATTTCCCTGATTTAGTATATTTCAAATTAATTTACCGCAATCCTGGGGGGTTTCAATTCAATTAAAAGTGCGATCAATTCATTTCCGATATGAGATGGATTACAACTGCAAATATCACTTTATTCGATTCATTTCAAATTTATTGTGTGAGTAATTGCTCGATATACGTACAAGTTATAAAATCTATTTACAGTGGAGAAAATTAAATTTACGATCCTCAAAAGTCAATATGTCCCGTTGTGATATTAAAATGAGTGGAAAGTAATAGCGTCATAAAGCATTTTTCTACATGGCATGGGTAGAACGCTAGTACGTTTGATGAAGAACTAATTAGTTGATCCTTAGTAAATATATGGAGAACGGCGGAGAATAAAACAAAAAAGTTCAATTTTGATTGCATTGTGCTTAACCACTTCTATGATTATTTCTCGTCGTCCCAACACCTTTAGGACACGAATTTCACTTTTACACATTTTTTATTTAGGACTCTATGTTTCGTATTGACAAATCTGTCACAAATACCAATAAATTTATCCTCGAAGAGACGTAAATCTGACGTGTCTGTAACAATATTCAGTTTGTTTAAGCGACATAAATTAGTATATTAAGATACAAGTGTATAATCAAGTCTTTAAAGCACGCGCAACGAGTTTAAGGGCACGACGCAAAGCGGAGTGCCTTTAACGTTGCAAGTGCTTTAAAGATCAATTATACACGTGTATCTTATAGTATTTTTTATTATACCTGCAGTATAATTTAAAAATAGGAAATACAATGAAGTCATATTGACGTTATACTCGAATACATGTCTAATTAAGTGGGCTGGGTGTTCGTAATTTCACGATTGCCATGAAAATGTCACTTGACGTTTGCTTATAAAAATCATCGTCTTTGTGAATTAAACGATTTCCGTTGAAAAAGATAATACACCGTCCATTAAATCGATTGTTGTAAAATCTAAACAAACGTTGGTAGGTGTAAAATCCAAACTCCAGTAAAGCCTATTATAAAGAATATGAAAAGTTGTTTCCATGGATGAATAGGAAGTTACTTACGAATACAGTCTTAAATGCATCCATAATGCTAGCATATATGAAGGAAATGTCAAAGGTATTTAAATATTCTATATTTTGGTGCATTCATTCAAAACTTTAAAGCAATGCTGCGATTAAAAAGTGGAACAAATTTGGAAGCATACCCTAAATTACGCGCATTTGTGAAAGCTTCAACGAAAGGATAGGTACAAAAGCCAAAGAAATGTTCTGCATTTACAGAAAGCGACCTAAGAGGATTTTTTATTTCATCCAGATGACAGTTTCAAAAGTCATACTTGAAGTATCGTTACTTAGCAACTTTAAAGCACGTGTGTTTTAAAGGCCCTTTTTCGCACGCATTTGAGTGTTTAAAACGGAGATTGTGTGTCGCAACCTTAGACCATATAGTACATGGACTGCTATTCGCCCTATGCTTTCAATACAAAATGGGTGGTCACGGATAGAGGGCACTGTAGTCGTGGGTATGTGAATCTCAGGGTAAACTAAAGTCGTATAAACACCACTCGGATCGCGTAAAGGGCAGCTTTATAGTACCCGCGTAGTACGGGAAGCTTTAAATACTCTTCATTATTTGCTATACGTCCACAAATAAGAATAAGTTTGCTTTTTTTGGGATATCTAGGCGATTAATTAATTGACGTTTGTTAATTTATAGGTTGACAGTCTCAAATCGTGTCTAATCGGACAACTTCGGACAGACTCGTTTACCCTGAAACTCACATACCCAGGCGATGTCCTTGACCATATTTTAGTTACAATTAGCAGTCCATGTACTATATGGTCTAAGGTCGCAACACAGCTAATAATTTTGATATGAGTAGGCGAATGTCAATGAAGCAAATGTAAGAAAAATAATAAAAAGTCATTCGAAATAAAGATTGTAAGGTTTTTCAATAATTCGTTGGTTGTTATATTACTATCAGGTTTCCTACTGTTTACTAACACTTATTCAACGTGTGCAAGTATTGGCAACGCAATATTTTCCCGACCAGAATCGAAACGGTGATTTGATCTTCGGCGGGATACAACATTTTTTGGCGACCGTGACAGGACATTGCGTGTAAATACAGTTGCAAAAGAATAAGTGTACGTACGAAAAGTAAACAGAGGTAAAAATGGATGACAACCTGAAATCAAAAAGGAAAAATCAGAGAGTTCTCCGCGCGTCCTTTATGAAGATCGCAAATGAGTTAGACGGACATTTAATACAAGTTCCTTTGGTGAGTAGCAATGTTGAACTATTTTGGAAGTGCTTACAGACCAAGTGGGACAGTTTAAATGCCTGTGATAATGGGATCTATGACATAATGCTTGAAGAAGACGTGGAGGAGGACGCGTTGTTGATAGAAATGGATGAACGAGAGGTCTACTTCAAACGGTTTACAGAGCTTAAGTTACGAATCGAGAAGTGTCTGTTGAAGCCTGCAGTAAGACCAGTTATGGATGAACGAGAGGTCTACTTGAAACGGTTTACAGAACTTAAGTTAAGAATGAAGAGGTGTCTGTTGAAGCCTGCAGTAGGACCAGTTATTAGAGATGGCAGCGAGGGTAATGTAAATATTGACCTTACACCAGGTAAGGACAAATTTAAACTACCTCGAATGCAATTTAAACAATATGATGGAAACATAAGAGAGTGGGTAGGGTTTTGGTCTCAGTTTAAAAAAATACATAGCGATAGTGGGATAGGAAACTGCGACAAAATCGAATACTTGATACAAGCTACAGTTCCAGGCAGTCGTGCGCGTCAGATAGTAGAGAGTTTACCAAGTCTTGGCGAAAACTACGATAAAATTATTGAGTGTATGAAAAGTAGTTTTGGGCGAGATTTGCAAATAGAGTTCTACGTGCACGAGTTGCTAAGACTAGTTCTAAAATGTAATGATTCGCGTCAAAAAATGGATTTGACTAAATTATATGATCAGATAGAGACACAGTTAAGAGCGCTTGCCACTCTGGGCATCAGTTCTGATAAATACGCTGCTGTTTTGTTTCCACTGATGGAGTCGTGCCTGCCACAAGAGTTGTTAAGAATTTGGCATAGGTCGACATATAATTCATGTCGTAATGTTGAAGCTGAGTTAGATGATAATCAGAGTGTACAAAAAAGTGACCGTAATAGTGAGTCACCATTGGAGATAAGACTTAAGAACCTGTTACGTTGTTTGCGATCAGAGGTTGAAAACGAGCAGAGAATTGTTCTAGCGAGCGACGGTTTCGGGTTATCGAAATACGAAAAATCGAAATCCTTCAGTGATGAAAAACACAGCTCTAAAGCGAGTATAGCGGGTATAATGATTGCCGCTGGTTTAGTAAACAACACCAGTACGGTAAAATGCATATTTTGTTCGGTTTCAAACGACAGCAAACAATTCTGTTTTAAAGAAAAAGGTATGTTACTTGGTTGTGAATATCCACAACAAACAATAGAAAAACTTGCCAGTACATTCTATGTTAACAACTGCGTAGCCAGTGGGTCAAGTAGAAATGATGTAAATAAGTTCATCAAAGAATCTGTACAGGCCATGGCAGAAGCGCCATGCGATTTAAGGGGCTGGGAGTTTTCGGGAAATTTAAGTGGCACTGAAAATAATATTTTAATGCTTGGCTTAAAATGGTTTCAAGAGAAAGACGTGTGGTGTTTAAATGACACTTGGAGCACAATTGAAATAGATATCGTTGTGACAAAGAGAAAACTATTAAGTATGGCACAAAACGTTTTTGGTCCCATAGGCTTCATTTGTCTTGCAACTTTACAACCAAAATTATGGTTACAAGAGGTTTGGGCTAAAAACATTACATGGGACACTGAAGTAGACCAAGAGACGGCTGTAGCATTCCAAAATTGGGTCAAAGACTTAACAAACTTGTCAAAATGGTGGGAGGGACCTCGGTGGTTATATGTATGTGAAGAAAAATGGCCCTACACTATTAATGTTCAGGTAAATGTGAAAGAAGTAAAAGAGGCGGAAAAAGAGTGTTTTTCTGGCAATACTCAGATTAAAAGTTTGAAGCCCAGAGACAATGAATTTGCCTTAATTAGAATTGAATTGAAAGTAGCAAATAGACCAAATGAGACAAACGACTACAGATGTCTTACTTTGCCCAGTAAGTACCCAGTTCAGAATTTGATTTTGGAGAAACGTAAGGAGTTTTGTCGTTTAGGAGTCCAAGGTTTGTTTGGTGTGCTGCGGGAATGGTATTGGATATTAGTGGGTAGAAAAAAGGTGAAAATTAAAACATCACGTTGTGAGCTGCTTAGACCAGTCCATCAAAGACTATATCCACAGGAGTGTGATACAAATGTTCTAGAAGAAAAGCTTGAAGCAGAGTTTGATAACGAAGCTGTTACTGTTCAGGAGATGACAAAAGAAAAGTCGAAAGTAGCTAGTTCAAGATTTCTTAAAGATAAGCAGACAGAGTCAGTTTCAAATGATTAAGGACTGTAATAATTGTAGGATTACACGTAGTGGCCGTATTATTAAAATGCCACAAAGAGTTTGTTAAATATGTAGGTAGGTTTCAAATTGTGAGAAAAACTTTCTGAAAAAAAAAGTGTTTCTCAGGTGGGAGAATGTCGCAACACAGCTAATAATTTTGATATGAGTAGGCGAATGTCAATGAAGCAAATGTAAGAAAAATAATAAAAAGTCATTCGAAATAAAGTTGTAAGGTTTTTCAATAATTCGTTGGTTGTTATATTACTATCAGGTTTCCTCGTGTTTACTAACACTTATTCAACGTGTGCAAGTATTGGCAACGCAATATTTTCCCGACCAGAATCGAAACGGTGAATTTGATCTTCGGCGGGATACAACA
>NW_022170510.1:7663015-7671265 GCF_008802855.1 Photinus pyralis
AACAGATTTGAATTGCAACAACCCAAATTTACTCAGTTTAAATACAAACCTCGAGTGTAATTCGGCAGAACAATTTAACGAACAAGAAATTCACCAAACTAATCAATTATTGACAGACGTCAAACTAGTCATATGGGAAAGGATAATGCGATAATTCTTTCGAAAATGAATAGTGAAAAAACCACTAGTGCATTTGTCGCTGGAAAAGATGCAGGTAACTTTTGCCGCTGTCAAAGTGACAATTGCACTGCGGCTTATGCGATTTTTATACATGAGTTTTGAATTGTCCTAACGAAAGTGTAGAAACACGATTGTTTTTGTAGGTAAATTGATTGTGAAAACAGGTCTTTGAAACACTAGTGCGGCAAAAATATTTTCTGCACGCATTTTCTACACGCTAATAAACATATGCGAAGTAACTCTTTGTAATTGTATTGCTTTATTCACAGGTTCGTTATATAAGACACACAATGGTAGAATTTTCTTTGCCTTCTGCTACAGAAAACGTTCTTGGGACATGATTCTTGGAGTCAGGAATCGTTAGGTATCAATAAAATTGCATCTTGTTCTGTGAAATCCGTTACAGTCATTTTACAACGTTCGCTCCGACGCGACGGCAAGCTCCAGCCACTCCAAGGACGAGAGCAACCTGTAATTAAATTATGCTTATTTATGATTTAAAAATACAATAAGAAATTCACAAACCTTCATCATTACAAATGTTTCATCAGGCGCTTCTCTCAAAAACTTAGCGATTTGTTCTCTTATGAAAACGCTCCTTTCCGAAACGCTGCTTAGACTTTTGGGGTAGCAATTCATGCGAAACCGCATTAGCCATTTCCGCAACGTCCGGCGGGGTGCACATACCTTCTTCATCTTCAGTTTCGTCAAAATCTATCTTAACACTTCTTCACTACGCCACAAATTGTTTGACTTAAATTTACGATTTTTCAAACAATTATGTTTTGTCATGGCAACCGGCTTACTGGATCATTTACAATTGAAACATCTAACTACGATCAGACTATACGATTTTTTGTCGTTATTTGGCTAGTTGAAATTTCTAATTTCTAGAGAAGAATTTTTCACTTTCGTAGAAAAAATACATTTATACTCGTTTTTCAATAATACCGTTTCTGCACTTGTATTTCAATGTACTTTTAAAACATTATTAAAAATGTAATGCTTTCTTGTTTTCTCTAACGCCTTTCAACAAGGTTATGTAGGACTCGTAAAGGGGTATTGTTGAAAACGTGCCGTCTATTTGAGTAAAGGAACAGAAAGCAAATTTGTAAAACTTCAGTTAGAGAAATGAGATTTTGTAAAACATTCATGAAGACGCGTCACAATATCAGTTTCTAAAAAAAACGCGTGGCCTTTGTAACATATTCCTAAGTGTGTATTATTATATTCTTTTCTACGTTATTCTCAGCTGTAGCGTTTGGTTGAACTTTCCCATTGATCGCCAGTTACAATTGGAACTATTTCAAACGACTATAAAATTTGCACTTACAACTCAAACGTTAGCGTCTTGAACGTAAAAAGCTACATTCGTACAATTTTCTGTAGCTTGACAAAGAAAATAAGGAATAAACCGATGGCAATTTAATCACAACGCTATTAGGCAATGACTTTAACGTCGGTTTAATTATTTAAAGATATTTCATTTGTATAGCGTCCTAATTTAATTGTTTTAGTTGAGTTGAGTGATCATAAACCGTAATGCCCGCTTTTTGATGAACCTATTTACACCCGCCCCAGTGACACAAATTGTCGTGATAATTAAAAGCAAACATTTATATAACGTTTTATTAAAATACGGTGTCTGTCATTTTGATTTTAGAATTTCATTTCCGAAAATATTTGCATTACTGCTGCAGTATTTTTACACATTTTTATGGTATATCCAGCGAATATAATACGGTTTTTACATTGCGAAACGTGTTTCATAGAGCGGTCATTATACAGCACGCATTTTTCTTGCATTTTTATATATGCGTGAATGGAATATATTTTGGCAATTGTTTGAGTCTAAAGAACATGTTACACCACAGTTCAAATGTGCCATTTTTAAACTGTTACCACCCTGATACCATGTTAATAATTCAACCGGATCGTTTTTTGCTATCCATATTTGTGTTAAAAAGTCATTTTGAATGAATACTATAGCAATCTATTGCATGCATTTGATCCGTTTTTTAACTATATATATAGCCCATATGTACACATATAAGAATTCCCCTGTATTTGTAGTTGATATCATTGAAACAAATTTGCAAGCAATACAATTACACGTCGCTTAGTATAAGAATAAGATATATGTTTCTTCGCATGGGCTAGATAGAGATGAAAATATAATAGCGTAATTTGTGTACTCACAGGCGGCTACCTGCGATGATTGACGTGACTGTTTTTGTACTAGAAGAGCAATAATACTTAAAATCCCATGCACTCAATCAAATGTCGCTGCCCTCGTACCTACATTGCTTTACTTTACTAAAATTATAAACGTTAAATACAAAATTCTGTATTCCCTAAAAACTCCAAAGAGCGATTAATTAATTTTTATATTGAGGGAGAGGGGATCAATTTTTATGCGAAAATAAGTCTTGCAAATTGAAACCTGTGGAAAGGGTTGTAACCTTAGCAAATTTTTAAACGAGACAAGTGGCCAAGTTACTCATACATGTAATTTGAAATGGATTTTCATTATTTACATAATCCTTTCGTTTTTTTAATTGATCCGCTAATTGCTACTTTAAAGTTTCAAAGTTAAAAGTTAATAAAAGCCCAAAACAGTTTAAACTAACGAATACATTGCTCGAAATGACCTCCACTAACTTTTGTACAACAATACTATCTCCATTGGAGCCTAGATCTTACATTTCTCAATTGCACAGGAGTATTTTCTCCGGTATTGGGCAATAATTTTTGTGGTAGTAAATGTTCGTCGGGAAACCTTGTGTATAGTAGGATTTTTCATTAGTTTGTGCGCATCTCATTACTAAGTATGTCTACATAGCATCATGCAATCAATGGAAGGGAATATGTATGTAGACAACCATACAGACAGTGCTGCTGTGGGAGGATATCATTTATATCAATGACTTCTATTGGCCAAATACCAAAAAATGTTGCAAAATCCACTCGTGGGTCTTGCCACGTGACGTAACTGTAAATGATGAATAACGGGCAAATATATACCATAGCAGCTATCAATTAGCGAAAACCCGAAAGTTTACAGCTGGACCAGGGGCCGAGATCTCGATGGAACAGACAGACAGACAGATGATGGAAAAACGAGTATATTAGCGTTACTTCTACTTCGTTGTGTTACGATAAAAAATGTTTCGGTAGTTATTTGTAACAGGTTGTCTCTCTCTTGAACGTAAAGGAGAAATTTGTTAAAGAAATAATTTTAAATGCTTTTTCGTAATAAAAATGTCCTCAGTAATTAGCGGCAGAAGTCGAGAAGCGAGTGCAATCTTGACTTACCACATACTCACGAGCACAGCCACCGTTACTTTTATGTCAAAACGACGAACGTTTCGCGGAACTTTCGAATCTGGGTAGCAGCCGGTGTACTGACCGTTCTTTTTGGGATGAATAATAAGTCATAATTTTGTGCGTAATAAAAGACGAGAACATAATAGTTATTTATGTATTAAAGGCATAATAGTGATGTTTATATTCTCGAGGGCGACGAGTTAAAAAGCTCGAGGGCATATGGCCCGAGAGCTTTTTAGTCGCCCGAGAGTATAAACATCAGTTTATGCCCGTGGTACATACACAATTTTATGTTTTACAAATAGTTTTCTTCGTCAAAATTCGTTTACAAAATAATTCATTATGTTTGATCGAGTATGCGTGGTTCAAATTTGTTAATGTGATTGAAACCATCCAAACGTCAAACGTAATTTTAAATAATTCAGTTCATCGTGAATGAGGAAGAAGTTCCAGAAACTATACGAAATAAGGCCAATCTTGTGATTTAGTAGATATTGACAATTAATAATCGACGTTTCTAGTTTTCAATGACCTGCAAATATTTGTTTGTTTTGTCATTAAGTATAAATGAGTTACTATGGTGATACTTAATGCCCTAGGGCATAGTGGTACTTTATGCCCGCGTATCACAGATATAAAGTGTGCTATTATAGGTTAGTAAGACATAAACTATATTACGCACTCCACCAGGGAAACCTTCTTCGGGACAAAAACCGTGCCATAGCCCACACAAATACACGAACTAAATCAGCGAAGACAATAAAAGCGAAAGAAAATCCACAAAACATTTCAAATTGTGTAACAATAAAAATCGCTCCAGGAATTTCAAGATTTCTTCCAAAAACATCAACGTGCACTATTCCAGGTGGTTGTTGCACGTCACAAGGGCGATAAAATTTCCTTTTACTTGTTCGCCTGATAAAAATCGAACCAGAGCCTTTTAACCGAAGACGAGTTCCTTTCGGATTCCCATGGATCTCTATCTGAATCATCTTCCACATCAATTATAAATGGGGCTACATCTTCTCGATCACTTCTCTGGGCCATCAATCTAAAATAATTAGGTTGGTATGCTCTAGGTGCGTTTTTACATATCAGGTGGAACTGCATCAGTGGCTTGTTGCCACATATCTAAATACTCTTTTCTGCCACAACTTTCTATCCTAGGTATGTGTCGGTTATAATGTTGCTTGCAAATTGTAGGGAAGCAACCGTAGTACCACATGTCAATTTTCTAATACCATCTCATCAGCAGCATGCCGTTTTGAAGATTTCTTTCTGAAATAACAAATTTTTTAGTCTTGAAACTAAAATTATTACTACAAATCAACCATTGTGCATGAAATTTAAGGAAACAAACCTTGCAACAAACTCCAGCAATTCCACTTTTAATGAATCATTTGGAAACTCAACATTTTGGGCTTTAGCCATCCCTGTAGTTGTGATTTAGTCCGGGAAGAATTTGGCAAGTTGTCCAATAAGCTACTATGATAACTATCATTTTCTATAATAAAACCATTCATGTTTCCGGCATGTAAAACCACATACCAATAGTTAAATATCATGATATTTTTCTTATGCCTTTTGCACTGTCGTCTTGCCAATTGCCATGACTTACATTTTGTTCCATTTTCTAATACCCAAGTTTGATCCAAAAAGACACATTGGTGTCGAGTCTGTAACGGAAGCTTGTTAAATTTTGCAAGTTTTGTGGATTTCAAAATTATATTCAAGTAGAAATGCGTATCGATGATTCAGATTTCTGTGAAGTTGTAATGTTCATTAAAATTAACAAACATTTTTTTTCGATGTAATTAAGTTTCAAATATCGTGAAATATAAGATGAGTTATTGGTTTTGGACTTCCTATTTTGGGCGAGTTAACGATTAGTACGTGATTTAAAAAAGGTCACCGGTTAAAAGACGCAATGGATTCTAAGAAAAATATGTAATAAAACAGCGAGCCTAAAAAATTATGAGTTTGTTTATTTCCGGAAACTTGATGGGAGCGTTAATTACGGGCGTTGGTTTACTCGCGATATAAAAACCAAAATGATCAGAAATTTGGGAGCTTTTTGCGTAGATATTCACGCGGAGCGTGGTACCGCCCCGGAAAACGCGGCCACCACTTATAAAGTTTTTTCGTAGATATTCGCACGGGCGAGTGTCATCGCGGAAACGGGCCATTTAAGTAAAAAGGCCCAAACCAAATAAAATTTGTTGCGCGTATTAATAAAAAATCGTATTTTTTAACCAAGAACAAGTTGGTCGTTCTGGAATAGTGAATTGTTCGGAAAATATTAATCATTGAGTAACTGCAGTTTAGTTTAACGTGCGATTGAAAGACTTCCGTTCAGAAATTATACCTAAAGTACGAAAAGCGCGCTAAGAAATTGTTGTTCAATTGGGATTACGCGATTGGATTTAATAGGCGAATATTGAGAATAATCTAAATCATGCTCCACCACAATACCCACCATCTAAAAAGGGGAAGAATACTACTGTCTAAATTGTAAGTTATTTTTATGAAAAGTGATTTATCTAGAAATTTATTCATATAAAATTTTTATTTTGTCATTTTATAATTGCTTTTGCCGAATGGTTTTATATAGATAGGATAAATATAAGTTAGAAGTTAGAAGAATATTCAGTGCTGTAGGTATTTAATTAAGTGTTATATTAAGTAACTTTAAATATTATTCAGATTCAGGATAGATGTAAGTAATTGAGTAATTAAGATTTAATATAAAAAAGGAAATCAATTGTGAGTGCAATGGAATTTGGATTTATTTTATTTTTTTCAATATAATCTGTTTATTTATGTAGATTTATTTTTTATCAATCAGAAACGTGAGACGGTAATAGTAGGGCTATTACAAGTCCCAGGTTGCATATTTTTTTTACACATCTAAAAAATATACTCTTGATAGTTCAATATTGGGTAATTCCTTTTCTTGGATTATCTCTTTTATCCATAAAATACGCCTCCCTATTTTAGAACTTGCAAATAGGATTGAAGCGTAGGATGTTCTAAAATAGAAACGTAAACCGCCATCAACATCTCTAACGGTTTCTTACATTGCCTTATTCTTCAGTCAGTGTTCGCTAATATTTCATGCACCTGCAACTCTCTGTGAAATGAAACTTGTTACCTGTACGAATTCTTCTATTCCTAATGTAACCACTCACCTCTCTTACTGTTGCGACTGGTGAAAGTGGACCACCATTACCTCTTTCTCGTTCAAAATATTGAATAAGATTAGAAATAAGGTGTTTACTTTTCCTTGGTCAACCCGATGGCATTTTTGGGTTATACCATTTTTGGCGCAGAATATCGAAGTGAGCTTCTATAAAAGTTATGAAACTAACAAATGTTTTATCCGCTATAGCAAAACGCGATAAAATAATGCAAACAGCAGCAAACAGTTGTAAAATTTGACGTGTTGCAACTACAACAACTTCGATTGACAGGTAATCTGAAAACAAAAAAATCCTAACACTATGTCTTTTTGGTTTTATGTTTTTAAATAACGCACAACTCTGCCTCAGGAACCTATGTTTTGTGAAATACATTGATCTAACTCTAACATAAGTATGTAAGAAAATCCTACTTTATATATTTTGACATGTGGCGTAAGCGCAATTCCAGTCCCTATTAGTCACGTGTGTATAACGTTTATATTAATTCTATTTGGAATTGTGAATACCAAACACCGTTTCAATTGGTCCACATAAGTGAATTTCAGTAGGTGCACTAATTAGTTTGAACATTCTACCTAGCACGCATTCAACCTTGTCCAAAACACAACTATCGATAACACAAAATGCACTTACATTGTATATGACGCGACGGTCGTGACCAGACGATGTGTGTCAAATCAGTATTCAACAATAATTTATACTAATTCGTAATGCACCAATGGCAAACTAATTAAGCAACTAATTCCAGGCTCAATGTATTTTATTAAAACTCGTGATAATTTTCAAAATAAAACCAGCGCATTTTATATTCAGAGATAATTTTGCTTACAATAGTTTGTGTCATGCACTATGCCGTATTTTATGCAAAACAAATTTTTGGGCTCAGATCAGACTCCTTGTGGAACAAATCGTTAATGGTGCAAGTATACACATCTCGGAGAAAATCAATGCGCATCTTTTAGTTAGATGGGACCTAATTATAGTTGGAAACTACCTATACGTTGGTGATAACGCCGTTCATTAATCATCGGTTCTATCTTCGATCTGTTGCCAGTGGGCTTCCTTTATGGACTGAAAAGCGCCCTAACAAAGCAGTAGGAAATTCTGTCTTTCCTCGATACATTTATCTCAATTTGTTATTATGACAAACGTTATTGTGATTTGCAACTTCCATATGGAAGGTCGATACCGTTTAGTTCGGTGATTGGCACCTAATTGCACAAATTAATTACATTGCTCCAGTAACTTATTTATAAACAGATCGCAAATATTACTCCTCTTGCGTTAGGTATTATAGGTATATAGCAAAGTTTTGGAGATTCTGAGAAGGAAATGAAATCTCCAATTAATTGAAACGTATCATCACCGAGGAAGGCAACCCTTAAAATTAACTATTTTGCAATTGCAATTAAACCAAGGGCATCCTGCTGATTTGAAGAGAAACCAATGCATTCCATTTTTTTAATGAGTCCAAACGAGAAAATTATATTTTTGGATCGATATCCGTCCGTGTCACATAAACTTCCAATGTGAAGTATGTTTG
>NW_022170510.1:7671365-7735769 GCF_008802855.1 Photinus pyralis
TTTAAATGAAGCTGCCTAAAAACTCACGATCTTTTTTGACAAATTTGAAAAAGGGTATTCAAATTCTGAAATTGTTCTTGAATTATTGCAATTTTGCAAATAACACCCTTTGACACCCTGAAAAAACAAATTTTGACGCTCGTCTACTACCCTGCTGGTTAATTTTTATCCAAAATCGCTATTTTGAAGTAATACTTCATTGGAATAATCTGTACATAGGGACCAATCGAAAGGATCCGACTGATAAATCCACTTAGGTCATCTTTAGAGAAGTTCGCGCTACACTAAAATTTTGGTGTAATAAAATGTTACCTATAGAATATTTTAAATAATTTTGTGCTTTTCGTATTCTTACCACGAAACGAATTTTTATTGTTTATTTATGTATTGTTTGCCTTTTTTTATAGCGAGCGTATCTTTTTGTAGGAATTTGCGCAAACTTCTCATTACGATTTATGAAATTTGTGTCATATTGATGATTCTTAATCAAATTTTGCGAAAAAAATCCAAGATCTTACGTACGTGCCACGTGGGAAGTTCAGTGCAATTTATAAAAAACGTGACATTTTTTTGGGAACAAAAGTCAATCGATCCGTATATACACGGTGGTTTCTTCTTTGGCGATTAAGAATTTGTCTTTCGAGAATGCTATTTTTGAGTATTCGTAATAGGTAGCCTACGTCATAAAATGTTGTTAGAGTACAAAGTAGCATAGTTGATTAATGCAAATATTCATTATGGTGGTTGTTTAGAGACACGTTTCATTTTGACAGAAGATTTATGAATAATTCATGAAAGCGAGAAGTGGGGGAATAAATAACCTTCGCAAAGAAAATAAACCTCATTGAGCGCAACTTGTATTCTATACCTATTTATATTTTCACACCTCCGGAAGTATCGAAACTTCCGCTTTTATACCCCATTGAAATTGTTCTCGGCCAATTCTTCCATTAAGGAAAGCGAACGTTATACGCATTAAATCGTAGGTTGTTTAGCTATAATCAGGAATATAAATGAATTAATTATCAGGAAGATTGGATGTTCTAAGAACAATCGATGTCGTCAAATTTATGCGAAAATTTGGTATTGTAATCATCAGCCTTATTACATATTAACATTGTCGATGTGCCAACATCCTGTAGGAACAGAATACATTATATAAGCGCAAGCTACCGTTGGTTTTTCAATGCCGTCGGCATCATTTCGCCGTCTTATGCTCTTATTTTAGCTTTCGTTTTCAAATTCGGATGCGATGCAAATTAACCTGGAGCTAAACGCTTGTTTAGAAAAGGACAGAAATTGTTTGACTAGACTTCATATTTCTCAGGAAACCGTACTTTTTTTAACTTAACAGAATAAAAATAGGATCAAAGGAATCTGGGTAATGAAATTTTGTAGTAAAATAAGCATATAGCCCATTTATCTCATATTATCTATGTATAAACATGACTATTTTGAAGTAAACCTTGTAATTATACCGTTTTAACACTTTTAAGTGTTTTAATCATTTTGTACAGCACGTTAACAGTTGTGCATAATTTTTTTTATTTCATCAAATCCCTAAAATTCATTTCAAAGTTCAAGAATTTAAAATGTTGTACCGCTTCCGCAATCGGAATTTCGACTTTATAAATACCTCACGATCCTCTATAGTCAGCAAACTCTGGAAAAAGGTGTGTAAATCTCGAAATTTTTGAGCTTTTTTCACGACGAGCCCCAGTTGTACGTTCTTGGGGGATAATAAATAATAAATAACATATACAAATGTCACAAAAATCGGTGTCATTTTGAAATTGGCGGTTGATTTTCCTTTATTCCAAGTGCCTATGTATCAAATTTCATTCAAATACTTTTATAAGTAAAAAAAGTTTGCAATTCGGTTTATAAATGGTCGAGATGCGAAAAGGGCACTGTGAATTTTGAATCGATTCGATTCAACTTTTGGCATTGCGTATTATATGACTAAAGCTATGCCCATATTGAATTTCATGCAATTCAGTTCATAACTAACGGAGATGTAAAAGCGATCGAACATTTCTAAACAAAGTTATCGTTCACACGGACAGATAGATGGACAGACAGACAAAGGAACAGACGGACAGACCAACAGGCAGACGACAGATAGCAATGCAAAATTATAAACGATCTCTAGGATCGTTAATAAACGGCAAAAGTGTAAAATTATGGAACATGTAAAAAACGGTTTTTTGTTTTTTTTACAATAACTTTTTTGTAAGCGGTACAGAAAAAATTCCTTCCTTGGTACAAGACTCGACACCATAACGAACCAAATAGCGAAAAAAGTAGAACAATATCTCTTAAGATAAAGAACTAGTAGCGTCGCAAAACGAGCGGAGGGACGGACGGACAGACAAAGTGGCCACAATAGCGCATTTTTTTTTATTTTTGTGGAAATGCGCTAAAAATAGATTGAGAAAAAAAGAACTGATCAGGAAAAAACCAGTCGGCAAATTAATGATCTACCAAATAAAGCTACTGAATCAAGTAATCTTTCTTTAGCCTATACACCTTATAAACTTTGAGATCTATCCTATCTAACTCATCATATAAAAATAGACTAGGAAAAAAAGAACTGACCAAGAAAAAACCAGCCAACAATTAATATTAAACTTTATAGCAAAATTAGTTGGTTATAATGACATCAATGCATATTAGAATGGTTGTCAAGTAAATTAATGAACTGTCCAATCAAAGGTTCCACTAGAATTCCCGAAGAATTAATATTTGACACGCATAACTGTATATGGTTTGGATATTGAGGACCTCTCAAAAGAGGTTCGTCTGTAGAGATGGCAAGATCAACGTAACAACTGTAGTCTACAATATATTCAGAACATCAAAACAAATAAATCGCAAAATACATCTAAAAATGAAATAAGCAATAAATTACGTTATATAGAAAGGAAAGAATGTGAATTCTCATATTAATTCTAAAATAAACCTTATATTACCTACATTTATGTGATTGAACAGGGGCTCCGTCAGACATGCCATCTTAGTGGTGGGCGTTTCAAAATAAGGGAAATATTTATTCAGAAACTCGCTCTTTCTAATTAAATGCGTGGGATTATGCCCGAGCAAGTCAAGTCAAAAAATAAAAAGCAATAAAGGAAAAAACCTGTTGTCCTTAGGGGATGGGATTTGTTAAAGAAAATTTGATTTGCTCTTAATATTTATGACAACAAGTTTTAGGGTGCAATTAATTTTGGCATTTTGAGGGAATCTTGCAATTTATCCCATACTGCATTCTTACGTGTGTTTAGCGCATCAGTAATCGATCCTTCCGGAATTCATCCACTAATTGATTTATGTATAACATCATTCCCTTATTGAGTGTACGTCAAATTTGTGTTTGCTATAACGGTTCCTGAATGTCATTTAACAATGGTCGTTGTACCTTCTATACCCCGGTTATATAGAAATTATTTGCATCCGCATTATAATTTTCCCCGTCCGATGTATGTAATTAATTCCTGGGTTTGTCGAAGAATTGATCGTAAATTGAGTTAGTTCATCATGCAAACCTATTATATTTCGTAATGGTACCAAAAAGGCGGTATTCAGTTCTTAAAAAAGTATACAGTGTCACGCGTACGAAGTACCTAGATCATCTTTAGTCACTCGTTATGGATGTAAATGATACTAATGTCGGATAGACATTAAATTTGTTTATATTATTAGATGAATCACGCTGTTGGTCGTTATTTGCTATTCATACACACCACATAACAATTTACGTGTACGTCACGCTAATGCAAAATATCCGTTGCTATTGCAGTGTGTCTATTTTATTTACGAATTATCCACTGCGCACGTGAGCCTTATTTCCTAATCATTTTGCAAAATATTCGCACCCATCAACATCCACTTTGGCATCAAAAATGCTAAAATGCCCCCCCTTTATACTTTATACACATAGGTAGTACAAGCAGAATACAATAATATTCCGGATCTTAATTCCTATGCCTATTTTTAATTGACCTTCGAATGTCATATTTTATTGAAGACTTGGGTTCGAAAGGGAAGTTTTTCTACAAATTGGCGTTTCGAATCGTTTTTTTCTCGGAAATTTTCTTATGGAATGTGTAGTTTTTTTAGTATCCGTAGAAATGTGGAGTTTCGGCTTTCCACCGTTATAAGTTGTGGGTGCCATTTGAAATTTAAAAAAAAATGACATTTGGCAAAGGTTCCAAAGGTTTCAGCCCGGATGTGGTCTTCGCCCAAGCACAACATCAAAGGGAAAGAAATAAACATGTGAAAGTGCTTGAAGTAAAGGAAATTCAACAAAATTAAATGGAATCTACGTCCGAGGGTAATAAATTACGTAAAAAGTTAACAGAAAATTTCTAGAAATAAGGGTATTTTTTTACAAAATTCAATTTGTTAATTGAAACAGTAATAACACGCTGTCAGATGCTGCCTTTAAACCTTAATTAAAATTTTTGAAACAATTTCAAAAACGTTTGTTGTTTTCGCACATTTATTTATAATTACTAACTTTTCTTTTAATTACAAACTTTTGGAACGCGGACGCACTTTTGCAATCCTGACAGCGGATTCGTAATCAGCGACGCCAAAAACCTCCCTAGTACGTAATTGCAAATCATTTCCTTAAAAGTTCAAATTTTTCGAATCATATGACGCCATATTAGAGTTGGTCTTTTTGAATTTTGTAATTTTGACATCGGATTCGCCATCGGCCACCCCAAAAACCCCCTAGTACGAAATCGTTTCTTTAAAGTTTCTAATTTTGGCCGGCGCGATTTAGTTTCTGTGATAAAAAAAATTCGAAAAACCGTCAAATTTTGAGGAAAAAAGGTTAGAACAGCAAAAGTATAATGTTACATACCCTTCAAGTACTTTCTAGTTCTTCAATAAAATAAAAAACTTTGTAATTGGGCACAATTTTGCCCCCACATTTTTTTCGATATCTTTTATGATAAAGGAATTGTGTTCCGAGGGGCGTTAGATGCTACCCCCTGTATAGTTCAGGTGGTGATGTGCTGGAAAGCCTATAGCTAATATTTTTTAGAACACGGCAAACAATGTTTCTTTTTTGAGTCCACAGAATATCGAAATATATACCTCGATCGATCCAACTTTTTTGCAAAATCCATGGCAACTTTAGTCTAAATTCTGCGATGTGATAAAAAATTTATATTGTTCAGTAAAGTCAGCTACCTATATCATTTACATAAATAACATAATACACAATTACGTTTAAATAAACCATATCTATGGAATTTGTACTTGTTCTAAATTTACACGAAGTATGCATCGATGTTCGATTTTCCAAGAAAAGCGGAACCAAAACAATCCCGTCCCAAAACAATTCTACGAAATTTACGACAGAAAAATGTTGAAAGTGAAAAATTACTTTGTTTAAGCGAACCGTACGACAAATAAAATATTTTGCGTACGCAAATCTCGGAAAATACATAAATGAGAAATATGGCATGAAAATGCGCGACGCCCACCGCTTCCCGTAATAAATTACGCTTATAAATAAACTATCGAATGGATTCTCATTTTTTTGCAATACTGACGACTTGATGAAATATTACCAGAATTGCTATTTGGAAATGCATTTCGAGCGTGCACGAAAGTAAACGAAATCCAGTTTGGAACAATAAACATATTTTTAGAAGGGGTTTCATTACCATCACATAACAGCACATCCAGACCAAATTAAATAGTTAGTTACCTCGAAAAATGCATATTTCTTTGCAAATTTTGGGTAAATCATGTAGGGTATCGGAAGGAAGCTCCTTCCCTCGATTGCCCCTAAAAGCT
The DNA here is from genome assembly GCF_008802855.1 of Photinus pyralis. Classification (NCBI taxonomy): domain Eukaryota; kingdom Metazoa; phylum Arthropoda; class Insecta; order Coleoptera; family Lampyridae; genus Photinus; species Photinus pyralis. Next base: position 7,677,180 of record NW_022170510.1, read on the forward strand.
ACTCTATAAAAAATAAATTTAGTATGTAGATACCCCATGATGGGGAAGAAGTGATTAGATTTTTGGCTTTGGAGGTCAGTTCCCTCGAGCTCTGTGCAACGCTAACTTGGCTTTTATGCGAATCAGAATAAACACACAATTAAATTCGCTGGCGCTACCACCTCTCTATATCTATAGGTGTTCAGCAGCGCCCCCTGTCACTAACTCAGTGGAGACGGGATGGATTCCAAGTTGACTCGAAACCCTGAACCTACGACAACGTTCAAGTTGCCTGAGACAGAACAAATAAATGTGGGCGCCACCACTGCTGAATATACCGGGAGCCGGACCGTAGCTGTTGAAAAATCCAGACGACACCTTCAGTTTCCAAACTCCAAAGGATCCTTTCACAGACACAATTACCAACAATCATACACGACATAATAACTTCACTAGTTGTACAGCCAACAAAAACTCCCAGTATAATGCAATAAATATTGATTAATATATTAATCTATGTACAGAACATGCAAATAATAATAGAAATTGTATAAACAGGGAACCGCTAGGTTAACCCCAGGGCCACGATACAAACTCTGACTAGGCCGCCGAATCAAGTAAACACACCCCCATCCCACCCAACTTACGAACACCAAAAAAAGGGACTTCCTTCTACGAATGCAGCTATACATGTAAATCCAGATGTTTTCTCCAAACCAACCAAGCGGATGTCCCGATTTTTAACCAATTTCACATTACGCAATAACTTTCAAGTACCAACCAAATTACAAAATCGCCATCTTGCCGCTATCGTGCAAATTCTGGCAGCTCACGAAGACTAACAAACCAATAATCAGACTACGAGCAAAAATCACTACTACACCAACCGTTACAACTGAGGCACAAATTGCATGATCACGATACTGAGTTTAGTTGCCTCTTTTGGGTACAGTCGTGAAATCAAAATTTTAATGGACCGGGCTAGCCCATTTTTTACCGTTTGAGCTGCGTATCGCGAGAATATAACATCTAGATTACCAAAATCTCGACACGAATTTTAGAAGGTCCAAGACCGCCCCTTCTCGATATGAAAGCCAAGTTATACTTTACAAAATTGTAATGGCCGCCCGTTTGTATATTCTTACAGATTGTCATTAGGCAAAGAACCCAAATTGATACTAAGACTGATCGATTAAGCTCTCGAGGGGCATTACATGTAATTTTGTGTTTATTTAATTGCAATGTATTTGCTTGGAATTAAACTCAGTGGATACGCCCCACACAATGCGCCAATAAATAATAAATTCTGTGGACTGACTATCGCCGAGGCCCGAGACCTCTCCAGTACGTGCAATTAATGAAACATTTAAAACACAAAATGCTAATTATGATGTGGTTGCAAATTCCTGCAATGCCTTCGCTTTTTAGGTCGAACAATTTGTTAAGCTGTAAATGCCAGTTAGCGAAATCACGTATTTCTATTGAATAGTTTTTCTGCTTCTCCACACAAAAATAAAAGCTACGAAAAAATGTCATAGGGTTTTGCGCTTGGTTATCTTTAATTTAAATCAACTCGTAATTGATTAGTGATCACATTAGTAGCGGTGTCTAGGCAATGCAATAATTTTTAAGGGAATTTTTCGAAAGAAATTCCCCTAATGTGATGGTTTTGTCCGTCCGTCCGTGTGTTCCTCTTCTAACTCAAGAACGAAAAGATCGATTTCTATAAGTTCGATGATCAGAAGTAGTGTTTCCGATGGCGAGCTGGGTGTGAAAACATTTCCCTACTGAAAATTGTTTATCTACAGTAGGTACGTAGATTATCTCTTTTACAGCAGGTCTTATTCATAATGTGAAGATAGTTGCCCCTTTGCAGGCTATCCGTATTTTGCCGTTTCTTAGACAAAATTGGTTATAACTTAAGATACCACCCCAACCAACAAAACGGAAAGGCGGGAATAACACAAATGTAGAATTGAATCTTTTGGTAGAGATCATTGAGACCCCCCTGGTGACCGAGTTTGCTGGGAATTGGTGCACAACTATTCTGTTCCGCGAGAATTTTTAACTATTTTATTGATATTAATAATCAAATTTGATGTTAGAAGCTAAATTTGAAGATGGATCTTAACTGCGCCATTATGGGTGGGGGTGGATTGTTGCCGGAGGAGCAATTCAGTGGCGCACGTTTAATCATAATAAAGGTACTATACGAAATATGCAAATCAAAATAGTTTATGTAATCAGAAGCTTTGTAGTAAATTTTTCCCAAATCACAGCATTGGTGCTATTAACGTGGTGTACAAGGTCGTTGCTCAGTGGATTGTCAATTACCTACGTTAAAAACATGGAGACGTTTTCATACCCAGACGTTCAGTTACACAATATACAATTAAATCTGTAGTTAGTTTCCAACGACTGAATAAGCAATTTACGTCAGTAACGGCCCATGAATAAATGCAGTAGACGATGACCGAATGCAATAAAAATGCATAGTATGTATCAGTACTTGATACTTGCAAGGTAGCTGGTGGCGCTCAAATGCAGTTCGTGGGAACGGCCAGCAGGAAGTGCACCAAAGGACATAGGGTCAGCATAGTTTTTCGAATGGTGTCCCTCATTGTTCCATCTTTGGGCCGTTGCTCTTTAATTTCATTAATTCGTGGTAATCGAACTTGTAAGTTATTTTTTGTACAAAATCGATTAGTGGAAAACCTATGTAGGAAATTTGACAGAGTGAATATTGATGAGTGTTTCACGTTAAAATAAGGGCGACCGCCGCCGCTAATTTCATTTCTTAGACTTGGACAAACAACCCTAATGGATGTGGAAATTATAGCGTCGAAAATGCGGGATGTCATTACCTGGAAAACTAATCGATATCGCGTTTATCGTTTATTTTTTATAGTGGCATTGTCTATTTGTAAATTGCGCGTAATTATAATTTACAAACATACAACCCAGAGACCTTTAGTAATCGATGACCTTACTCAATTTAATTATCAAATCGTATGACACACTCGCATTCAGTCACTTAACGTACACCGCCCATTGCAATTAAAAATGCTTTTAAAATTGCTTCATTAACTTTTTGTTTTGTTTACAGTATTTCATAAAATGGCTAGTAAAATAAGTGAAACGGACTGTCCATCTTTAATTAGCGGTCTTCACTCAATTAGCGTAATTAATCAAATCAAATTTCAAGAAAAACACGGACCTCATATCGAATTAAACATATTTATCTTAGCAGTGTATGATACGCCACTGATTTTCATTAAGTCTTATGATGCATTTCTACATCCAATTATGTCTTAATGTATTTAAACAATGCTGTTAGCTACACAATTGAATTGACTCGATAGCTTTATAAGTCTGCATAGATTTATTTCAGCATTTCGGTGAAAGATTCATCAGGGGTTGAGAACCCCATTAATCCAAAATATCGCTGAAAACACTGGAACTGAAGTTACATCAGCGAACAACCCTTTTTGAAATGTCATTCGAACCAATTACCGAATGTCTAACAGTGTTATCTTAGTAACAAATGCCAAAAATTTGCAAGAGATGCAAGCGTTCATTACATTATTACAAGACGGGGATTTGCGCAAATTCAAAAATGCGGATTTCTTAGATTAATCATCCCCTGTTGCCAAATTTTGATTCGTCCCTCCAATTGTTTTTTGTGTAAAAAATTACGATGCTGTTCTGATGGCAGCGCGTGGATATGTTTCAAAATATCCCAGAGCGTTAATTTCTTCTTCTTCTCCTGGTATTCTTAGTTCTCACAAAAAGCCCGACAGTGACCAAAAATTCTATATCTTAACAGCATTATGTGGATATAGAGTCAGTGAAAATTAGACGAATTAATTTGAACACTAACACTGTTTGACATTTGATTCTAATGACATTTTAAATGAACCGACCGGTTCCAAAGCCTACCACACGTAATGAAAAAACAGGAATATTTCTTTCAAAAAATAGCAATAACTCAAAAACGGCCGGATATAGGCAGAGTGTTAATAGAAGTAGCCCTAAAATTCAAATCTATATTAATTTATAGCATCAAAAATAGTAGTTTTAAACACTGAAGTTTAATGAATTTTGAGTGGCCGCTGAGAATCTTGAAAAAATGTCCAGGGTTGCTTCAAAATTGTCAGTCCAAGCCAATTTTGAAAAATCGCAGCAGCTCTGGAAATTTTTTCAAGATTCTCAGCGGCCACTCAAAAAATTCCTTAGAATTCGATTATAAAAAAGAGCACTCACTTATGTGCGGTACGGTTTAAGAGATGTGAATTTTTGACGAGAGCCGTACATCTCCAAATTTTTCGAGGAAAATTGAAAATTGACATATTAACAAAAATATGGCAGATGTTTGGCAAATATTAAATGCGTTGAATTCAGAATATAATGGCGCATTGAGAAAAAAAATAGAAAATGGTATACGTTTCTATTTGAAAACATTTACGGAATTAGCGGCATCTTGCATTTATTTTATTTTGATTTGGAAAGGTCGATTATGGCTGTAAATCAAATTTCCAGTGTGACCGATAGACAGAATAAAAGTATGTATTTTATGGTTGAACCCGCCTTTTGTATAGTCCTTACACCTTTCTCGATTGTGTACTTAGTTTTAAAAAAAAGGGTGTAACCAAATATTTTCCGTTTTCGAATCGTCTTGGTTCCTTCTTCTTAATCGACTAGGATTTCCCTTGAATTTCCTTCTGGATTTCGCAAAATGTTTTCAAACTACCTCCAAACCGCTCGAATCTTCAAAGCTCACTGCATCTCCTCAATGAATTTCTTTAAATCACCTTCAATCAAAACGGGAAATCTCCACTAACTCCTCTGATAATTGAAACATTGCGTTGCTGATTTAAAAAAAGAACTTGTGGTAGCTAATGGAATGTCCACAATTTTTCCAATGGCACATTTTGTCCATCTTTTCCAAGGTGATTGCGAAATCAAAAATGTATAGCTTTTTGCAATATTTTCGTAGTTAAAGCAATTCAAAATGTCTGCAGGGGATGTAACGGAACCGAAAAGAACGCGGCGCTTTTTATTTATGCAAATAGAAAATTTAAATTTAAAATCAGAGGGTACGCATTTTAAAAGTAATATCTTATAACTAATTTAATTGCTTTTGTTTATGTTGTAACATAAAAGCGAATTGTCGAGTAAAATTATTTTCTTCTTAGGCGCAACTTTAATATCCCCAGGTATTTGTTATTCGACAGACGGATTTTTAGTGATATTTAAACTCCGTAAACCGGCACGAGCTTCGAGTTTGAACTTTTCAAGTTTGTTCAAATATTTTCACGTTGCAGTTTCCTCCGGTTCGAAAACTAATGTGAAGTGATATTTTTGACGTAGATATTAGAAATTAACTAACTTTGTTTCGCAAGTTTTAGAAAGAGTGGGGCTTCTCAAACTCAAAAACACTGCACGCCGGAATTTTTCGATACTACCCACTCCTGGGGGGTAGTTTGTATTACAGCAATTACAATTGAAAGAAATATTTTTCATTTTTAGCTCGTGCCGTACATGACATAAAATGAGAAATAAAATAGATTTCACGCTTTCAAGTTTAGAACGTACTGCAATAAAAACGGCGTTGTTAAATCATATTTTAGTGCGCTCATTTCCTGTCAAATTTTCCTTGTCTAAATGACAAATTGATGAAAGCATTTCTCTTGATGCGTCGGATTTGGTAATTTCTTTTTGTACTTCTGCGCGACTAATGCAATGAATTTTAAAATTCAAACGTGGACGTAGAAAACAAAATCTAGATTTTGGGGGCAAATTTCGTGTCTTAACCCCAAGAAATAATAAAGTTGCGTGTCACGCAATTTCCAAAATGAACGAGGACACATGTCCCACTGTATCCAACAGCTGCTGTCACTTTGTGACAAACAATAAATCGAGGAAAACGGTATTTTCGCTATGATTTTTATTACCGAACGGCGTCATTCCCAAATAGTTTTCATGCGACCATCAGTTCAAAATTTAAACCGCAACATTTGCCATGGTGCAAATGACGTCATCGTATTAAGCGCCATAAAATCTCACAGGACAACCAGAATAATTAAATTTTGTTATAACGGGTTTTGATTATTAAATAATATGCGTATGCGGATTAAATTAGCTCATAAATTTGAATAAACAATGCTCCAAAATCAATATTTGCTCGTCGAATTGAAATAAAGTCGCGTATACCGGCACATTCAAAATGAATGCCGACACAAGGTGTGGTCAATCAATCAAATTCACGTACGATACCGTCAACATCTAATCCTGAAAAAAGGCGTATCGTTTATTAATTAGCGATTACGGAGTGACCAAAAGGGTGGACATTAATTACAGGATGCTAAGTAGGTGGAAAATGTAATAATGGGCTAAAGATGCCTCATTATTCATTTTATTCGTAATTTCAAACGTCGTGTTAAAATTTTCTAATTAGAAAATGAATGTGTGGGAGCGGGAGGAGAGTTACGGAAAACGACATGCAATACATCGATTAGGTAATATGTGGAACTTTAGTCCAGGGGCTATAGAGACGGAGATGTGTACAACAAATTTGTGTTTTGGATATTTTCCTTATCCATATAGATCATTTTTATCAAGGGTAGATAAAGTGATCACTTCAACGGTAAGGGTAGATAAAATGAAACAAAGGATTGTACATTCTAATGGCATCTGTCATTCTTATTAAAAATGGAACGAGGAGCGCGAAATAAAATCAAGTTCAGAACAGAGAAGCATGACAAGCTTACTATGGTTGACGTTTAAATTAAATTCAGAATTTTCAAAAGCTCTATAATGATTTATATGGTTTTTGCTATAAAATAAACTTTGTTTTATACATGACCATAAACGAAAGCTAACCATCTCGTGAAAGTTAATTCTCTCGTGGCTGCGCCACTCATAAATTAGCGTCTTTAACGCTTTTCAAATTGTATATGAGAATATTATAAATTTGTATTTTAATAAAAGACAATAAATGATCAGAAAAATATTTTATTAAGATTAGATACGTATTTGAATAGTGAACAGTATTTTTCCAACTGGTCGATGAACCACATTTGCAAAGTTAGGCCATGAGATAGGGTTTAATCTGCATACACACTTCTTTTCAAATCCGCAAGTCTTGCAAGAGCATGGGTGCGGAAAGTCATTTGGTAGACTGTGTTCAATAATATTTGGCATCTACCTTGATTCATTTTACTCTTCCGCCGAGCAGCTTGTAAATATGCTCTTTTAATATGCAGAGAAACACTCGAAGATGCTTTTTCATTTGGTGATACTTCTTCATGTTATTACTTAAGCCTTTGCTCAGAGTACTCTTGTCAAGTATTTTGTTTTTTGAATCATATTGTTCCTTTCCAAAATCTTGTATAAGGTATGCACACTCTTCGACTTGTGTAAGAGCAGAGTTTTTTGTTCCAAATTTACTCCTCGTATAACACCGAGTCAGTGAGTGTATGGGCGGCAGAATTTCCATTGTTTCTCCAAAGCTTTCGATAGGTCATGAAGTGGAACAAATCGTGACGATTGGAACACTTTGTGGAAGTAGTACATTGCTCATACAAATACGTCTGTGTCAGATGATGCTATTATTATGTCATGATCAATTTCTTCAAAAGATGATCTCTTTTCTATTTCGCCGTTTTTACAATTAAGATTTAAAATGTGCAATAAAAGAGAAGAAATTTCATCCAACTTATAGTAAACGATTTAATGGAGAGCATAACAATAAAATTATGGTTTGTATACATAATTCAAATTTAAATTCTAGGGTACGATGCGGTGGCAATTATTTGGACTTAGATAACAAAACGATTATAATATGTTATCTTTGTGCTGAATAGATACCTGGGAAATAATAAAAAAATATAAAAACGTGGCCAAGTGTTTCCACTAAAAGGTATTTTCATAAGCGTTTGGATGTTTTCCTACTAAAATTCACACTTTTTTTTTCCTCCAAATTGTTATGGTTCGAATCAAGTAATCTTCGACAGAACTAGCCTTTGAAGGCAACATGAACAAAGTATGGTTAAAAATAAATGTAATCTAAACATGACGGTTAGCTTGGTTCAGTGGATTCAAAATCGGTTACGACCAAGTTCGAATCCGCAATCGGGCGTGGACGTTTTGCAAGGGTGTAAGTAATTTTGATCAGTTACAAAAAACGTTTAAACATTCTTATTTATAAATGGTTTCACTGAAGAAGGACAGCATTAGCGTCCGAATTCCGTTATTTTTAACAACCTGCATTTCTTGCATTCCACTTCGCTCAACTAAACTACAAAAATGCATTTTGTATTGCCAAACTCGAAAAACCTACTGCTTACTAAATTACAAAAAATGGGCATTTTCTTCACCACACATTTTTAACAAAAGAAGGTCAAAGGTAGTGTATGACTAAAAAAATTCACATTATTTGGGAAACTTTAAAACTCAAAAGGTCCAAGTAGAAAAATGACAAAATTTTGACAGATATTGACACAACTATGACAGCAATCAATACGGTATTTGTCTCACAGCCAACTAAGTGAAAAACTTTTTTTAATAAATTTATTGTTTCCGTTAACTAAATTAGGCTTGTTATGGGTACATGATAGAATAGATCTTTTTAATGACGGAAAATCCAATATGGTGACAATAGAACCAAAAAAGTTTTTGTAATTTACGTTACAACAGCTGATTCACTTCGGAATATGCTCCTATTTAACCAAAATTGTATTTCTGACCATTTTCGAAATGCCCATGTAGTTACTTTTATCTGAGACGCCCTGTATAAAATTTATGCATTTGCATATAGGGTCGCTATTAAAGATGGAACGCAAGCTCTCACGCTCAAACCGTTTGAGATATAGACATGAAAATTAAAGCTTCCACTTTACATTATTTCACACATTTTGAAGTTAAAATTTTTTTTGGGATAGTTTTTGAGTGCGACCGCCATCTTGAATTCGTCACTTCATTTTTTTTGTGCTTGCAATAATTCACAAAATACAAAATCGATGTGTGAATTGTGGTTTATTTTTTTGAAAATTGAAAATCATTAATTATTCAAATCGTCCTCGGTGATTGTTGCCCGGTTATCCACTTGCCATTACAATAATTTCGTCCATATGGTCTTGGTCGTTGTGAGCTAAAGCAAGAAACATTCAAAAACAAAGTATTCAGTAATAAAAACTATTAGTCACCATCATATTTTTGGTATACACTGTTTTTGTTTTTCTTATCCCTTGCGTTTGTTACCACAACCACAATTAATAAGATTCGTTATCACTTACTCAATGAGTGAATAATAAAGATAATTGTGAATCATCATCTTGGTATCCTTTCCTGCGATTTCCTTCTTTTGTATGTGTAAATAACGGACGGCATGTGTAAAAAGGGAAGACTTTGAATTAAGTTAATAATGCCAAGGACGTTTGCAATCACTTCGCTTAGCTCATGTACAATAAACCAATTGCCTTTACGACAAAGGAATTACTAACACCATAACGTTGTTTTTTGTCTTGCGAAGGCGTCATACTTTTGCCACATGTTTTCTAAGGAACTTCCAATATCTGGAAAAATGAAAGTTTTTTGACGTAGCTCTGATGAATCGTTCTGCGTCAGCAAAGCTGATCGATAGCTTAATAGCTTGTTTTCCATGTTTAATTTTTCAGTAAGTTATTGCTTATTACTGTTTCCATGCTTATTTAGATACATAGTATTATTGCCTTGCGGGTGTGTATTTCAATATAGCACGTTTGTGACAAAGTACTTTGACATTAATTTTCAGGTTGCGTGCCTCATTTTTTCTGAAAAGTGTTTTGTCCTTCAATTCCCCTTTACCTTTTATTTCTGGCTACCGTAATTTCCGATACGTTTTAGTTAAATTAAGATTACACATTATTTTTATATTAAGCAGACCTTGTTCTCCATTTTTTCCATTGTATTCATAGTGCATCAAAGGATAGTGCTTTTAAGGATTTGATTGGGTATTGTCCATATTAAAATATCGGCGCTCGAAGGAGATGAGATCAGTCGAAATGGATAAACAGTAAAATAGGTTTCCTGAAAATGACAGCAACAAGAATGTCAAATAGTCGTTAGTAACTAAGCACTTCAATTGAAAATTACGCAACGTCAAATAATCGTAATTTGGTCGTGTAATGTATTACCTCCAGGTCACGTTAATAACTTGGAAAAATTATCCAATTTCAGTAAAAAAAAGTGTGTCAAGACTGAGACACCACCTAGTAAAGTAAAGAGACCATCCACATCCTGCAGAATAAAGTAATTTTTCATTGACCATTGGGTACAAAAGTTTTTTGAAAAGTTTGTTGCGTTTGGAAAATTCCACCCGATTGGGAATTATTTGCCTTGACAAACTATTCAGCTTGATTTATTGATAACAAATACTCATTGAACTTTGAATAGTTCACTAATATTGGATATTCGATAAAATGAGGAATATCAGCAAACGTTAGACACATATGAAATAATCAATTGCAACAGAAAATAGAAGCATCGCCAAATTGGTCAAGTTCAAAATAATTACTAATTATTAATGTTTTGCATATTATGTGATTTTGTTTTCAAAAATCAAGGGCATAATATAAGTACATACAGTACTTGTATGGCCAATCTTTTCTTGGTCTTGGTCAGGGTCATTACTTATCGGATGTCGATAAAAATAAACTGATGATGCAACAGACAGGACTGCTATGATGACTATTTTATTTCTTTTCTAAACAAAATTGATGAGAAATAACGATTTTGGATAGAATTTGCTTAGTTTTAACCTTGACCACAGATGGGATTATATTTATACATTTTATTTATTTACGTTGAATTTATGAGAATGTACCAGAACAATTGAGAGAACTCTGGTAGTGTTGATAATTGTATTTACATGGTCGTATAAAAACAGGAGTATGTGGAATGTTCTCGTCGACAAATTAGGTGTTAGGCAACATCTCGCCAAAATTTCTCAGTGTTATAACTATTTTGATGCGTCATATTAGCGTCAAACTTCAATTCTTTCATTCAAAATTGACCAAAATGTCCGAAATTTGAAAAAAATTGTCTTCGGATATTTTATACGATTTTGCTGGAATCCAGAAGAGAGGTCGAGAGATTTAAAGAGGGTGGATTCGAATTGCCGTGCCGGGTCGGTGGTAATCCGGGACGGGGTGCCTAAAGGTGAAAAAGATTACACCGACTTCCCCAGCGCGAATACGATGGGTAAAGTCATGGATATGTCGAACAGGGTACAGTGCCGTCTTGGAGCATTCTATTGAACTCTAATTACAAATTTCAACCCTTCAATGACGCGCCCGTGGTTTACCAATTCGCGATTTAGTCTCAGATTTGGCATACGCATGCCCCTAGTGCCAAATAAGACTTGAACATAGGAGGGGGGGGGGGGCACGTCCTACACTTCAAGGAGGTTGAAAGGTGTCATAGAAACGAACTGGTTTCTACGAACTTTTCTCCGCGGCCTCAGTGGGTGAGGGGAAAGGGGGTTTGTTAGAAATTGATTTTTTACCTTTCATGGTATTCTAATTAGGTTTCAACGAAAAGAACTGTTTTCTACCAACTACCGCCCTTCTCCCTCGCACCTTATCAAAATCGGGGGGTTCATGGTACTCTAACGAAAGGTCTCGATGGAAGGAATTAATTTCTACCAAGCACAGTCCTCTTCCTCGATCTCTGAGATCGAGATCGGTTATTTCTCACATCTCAATATCGGAGTGTCGGACGAGCGTACTCACAAACAAAACAAAATCGCTCACAAAGGGTGATTAGGAAGTTTGGAAGAATACTCATAAAGGGTAAGTGAAACGTCTGAACGAGACACATTTATAATTAATTTGCGATTCGTGTCGGGAGAAGGAATGCATTATTATGGAGGACTTCTCTAAGGGCTTCTTCTTGCATTATATAGCGTAGATCTCGAGGTAGATTTATAACGAGCCAGGCGGCCTTTAAATGTTTATGTGTAAAGAGTTGATCACAATATCCACGATGGTTTTTGCAAGTAATGCATTTATTACCTATGCATCTTTTAGGAGGAGCTGGTCTAATTGAGCCTAAATCAGCTATAAACGTAAATTTACATGAATTTCGAATTCCGTCCTTGTATATCGAGTATGAAAATGTTGTGTAAATATTGTTAACGCAAATTGAATTAAAGTAGGTACGCTATCAAATGGCGGGCTTGCGTAGGGCACTCTCTTTTAATTGTCGAATGCATTTAACGTTCTATAGTCGGTGCTCTATACTTGCTATAGAGAATTACAAACTTTATGCGATATAACCGTACACCAATACCATTCATCGAATTAATGCGTGTAATTGCTTATAATTTAATTATCGAAGTTTCAAAATTGGTTTAACATTCTAATGCTATCGATTTCCGCAATCGTCATTAAACTAAAGAGGCTTTAATAAAAATGCCCGGGAGCGTAAATTGCTTTTCCCCAGGATATTCGAATAGGCAGAATTATTTATACAGCGCATATACAGCCCCGATAATGTTAATAACTCATTGGTAGAAAAATAGAGTTAAAATCTAGATAGCGTTGAAAATGTATGCCCTAATTTCGTACTGCCACTACATTTGATCAATAGCACTCGTGAGGATTGTACTCAATTTGTAGGTTATTGTAGCTTGAGAACTGAAGGCTATAAACAAAATTTAATCTTAACATTTGTTATTAGTTCCGTATTTATAAAACGTAAATATCATATGTATCATGGAATCTTGTTCTCGGGCCCTTAAAGTTCCAAATAAACCAGGCTTAAGTCGTTAAAAGGATTCTTAGGATCGATTCAAACAACCCCGTATGAAGAGTGAGTCAGTTGAATCCCTCAGCATTGACGGAGGACAATGAGAATTGTGTTTGAGTCAGGTCGACCGACCTAATGCACATACCCAATACGGACCCGGACATTAGGGCGCGACCGAAAGGGCGCGGCCGTTAGGGCGCGAGACATATGGGCGCGGGACATAAGGGCGCGAGGACATATGGGCGCGGGATACAGGATTCCCTAAAAAGTATATTGTAGTTTGTTTGTGTTGATATGTTATATCAACAGTCATTACACAGGGCGTTCAAGATACCACAAACATATAATGCGTAATGCCAAAAGTTGGGTTACATCTTTTATATCCCTGGGTGCACTATCTTGTTGAAACCAACAGTTTCCAATTTTCGTTTTTTGCCAAAAATAGTCGAAATGAATTCTAATATTGCCAAACTGCGAAATGGATAAATCCGGTTGTATCCCAAATTTATTTTTCATCGCGACCACCTTGCTCTTGGGAAATGGAAAAGTGAAATGTTACATCTTCATTTTCTTTAATTAAAAATTACTAAATTAATTTGCTGACTTTTGTAGCATCGTCGAGAATCACAAGTTTGCCTTTGGTACCGGTACCAAATTCCGACATCCCGTTCACCCGCAAATTGCGTTTGAAATTTTAACTCCACCACCGAATAGATAGATTTCAGCTTAATCGGTTCAACCGTTCCCTTTCAAATATTTTCAGAAATGGCCCAGCAGTCAAAAAGGCATTGTGAATTTTGAATCTATCAAACCCAAATTTTGGCGTCGCCTATTGTATGGTGTCGGCTATGCCTATTTTGAAATTCGTGCAATTCCTATCTATAATGTCCTCGCGCCCTTATGTCCCGCGCCCATTTGTCTCGCGCCCTTTTGTCCACGCGCCCTTGTGTCTCGCGCCCTTATGGTCGTGCCCTTTCGGCGGCGTATTCGTGAAATACTATGTAACGTGAAGTCTGCAGGTTTATATAGCCTACCAGAATTGACGTTTTTGATAGTACAAGCAAGTGTGATGACCAATTTTCGCTACCTTTTACAAAACTATTTATTTCTTTAATCAAAATCTCAAATAAGAAACTAATTCTCTTTAGTTAAAAGTCCAGATTAAGTTGGTAGAAAACCGATACCCAAATATCATTTTTTTGAAACATGAATAGGATTTATCAGCTTTTATTTGATGGGGTGTATGTTATTTCAGGTTGTGAAAGCGTTTTTTGTTTTGATAAAGGTGAGGAGAGGGAATTAAAGAAAATCACACCCAATCACATGTAACGCAATTAAAAATATCTATAGAGATTTTCAAAATATCGTCTAAAAATTGCGTTTTCTAAAAAAATGTTTTCAGTAATAGGTAGACAATGGTCTAGAGACTAACTGATTAAATTTTGGTCATTTGGACTTTCTGTCAGTCCGTCTGTTTGTCGCGCGTTGTCTATATTGGTTTAAATTTAAACAGCTTATTTCATAATTATTAAACATTTCGAGTTACTTTTGACCGGGTCTTTAGGCAGGCAGTAGAGGGCGTAGGTTTTTAAGAATTTTTTACTTGTTTGATAAGTTGATACTTGTATGAATTTCCTTCTTTGATAAATTAAGTTGGATAAAGATTGTTGATTCTAGGCTAAAGAAAAACTACCCCAAACCGCGTTATCCGTAGCTACATCACTGACTCGGTTCTATGGCTTTTAATAGCAAGCGATTTTTGATATTGGAATACAAATTTCAGGCACCAAAAAATATACAAATCGTATCACACAATTTGACACCGCTACCACTAATGGCGTAACTTCACTTTTAAAGTACCAACTTTTTCTTTCTTTCCGCCGCTTCTAATATAAAGCGATTGTTGATATTGAGAGTCAAAATTTCGACAAAAAACCTAAAAACTATATCAACTTATGTAGTGGTGGTGGTAATAGGAAAAGTCTGATGGCTGATGAATTGATGGATTAATGATTTAGGTATAATTTTTTATGTTTACTGTATTGTTTAAATATTTATGGCTCAGTAGGTAGTATTAACTGCTTATATAATATGCAAATCTATTGGTAACTTCAGGCGAGTCGTTAGTCTTTACCTTTCAAGTCAACTTGTTTCCTTGACTATTTGATCTTTGTGACTTTCTTTGAATCTCTTCCGGTATGTTGACTTTTATCTAAAACGTGCTTCTTCGTCTTCTGACAATATTCTGTCAGATTTATGTGAAAGTTCCTTTTTGTCCGTCCGTCTATCTGTTGCTTGTTTATTCTGATCACCGATCTTAAAACATTTGCCTACAACCCGGTGATCGGTACTATCGAATATCAGCCGTATCAAAAGTCGACTTCTCTAAAAAAATCGCAATTTCGTTCACTCGTGTCACTTTTATTGTCAAAATCTTTTTCAATTTCGTGTTTCTTCGTGGATGAAGGATCGATCACCACCACACGCGTGTCTAATTAAATTGTTAGGTATTGTCAAAAGTTCCCCTTACACTGATTTTCGATTGCTACCGCCTGCATTTTTACAATGACACGTGCAGACCATACCTCACAAGTTATCAGGATTTTGGCAACGTTAACCACATTCCAATCTTGCTCATTTAGAACGGAACGGGTCTACTGAATGAATCGATTTTAAATTAAAAACCTAACGTTTCGCGTACAGATTCCTTATAGTTATGACGGTCATAAAAATATTACTACTCGTTGTGGCATTGAGGTTGCGTCTTTTTGGCACATTTTTCAACTTCTCAAATTAGCAAATTTGAATTTATTATGTATTTCCATTTCGTTACGCTAGAATTACACGCCTGGGAAATTATTGTGACTTAATTGGCATAATGGTTGTTTTATTATTCTGTTCGGTAATAATTAATTATATTGTAAAATAAAAGCAAGGAAAGTATAACTCGATTAAAGCGGTAAGGTACCTGCACAGGGTTGGATGGTATGGCAGCAGCACCGCCCCCAGTATTGATTCTTACCGCTCCTGGTCGCCATTTCCACCCTTATTTCCGCATTTTGTCGTATACCTATTTCGTGTTAGTAGTGCTTAAAGACGGTGGCCGGTGATTTTTTTGTCATAAAACTGTATAATTAGTAACGATGAAAGTACTTCGTATTGACTAAAGCAGTGAGAGCACTATTTTTAATGATCGTGTAAATATCCATACATCATAAACAGTAAGGCTTATCGCTCCAAATGCTAATTGCGGTGTTTATTTACAGAGTAGCACAGACCGCTCGTATAAGTACAATGACGCAATTGATATCGATGCAGATCTTGAAGGTAGCGGCGGTGGTGGAAAAGAAGTATCCCGCGACTTGGTAGAGGCCAGTGGATCAGGACATGGTCCTTCGCCTTACGACGACGACGACGAGGACCATAATCATGGTAAGGAAATTTCATTACATTATGACGAGGCAATTAACCGCTTGACATTTTTTTTCCGTCCGACGTATAGCAATTATGTAAATGTAAACATTGGCACGTATATAATAAATAACCTTCCTTGGAAAAAATGAAAGAAGATACTCATTTAACTTTTCCGTTACGTTTTCTCCAGATTCCTTGAATTCGCCTCATTCCAGTGTACTAAAGAATACGTGACCTCATCTCAAGACAAGGCTTATTAATTTTACACTATGTTACTCGGAGCTTTTTTTGGCTTGTTTCCAAACGTGCTAGTTAGCAAATGTGTTTGGTTTTTTCCCAAAAGTCGTTTTCGGTACGTGTAAAATTTCCATCAATTAAGTGAATTGAGCTGTTTCGTGGTGTAGTTTTTATACGTTTGTAATTTCTCCATCGTCTACTTCTACCCCTATTCCATTGACACATTTTGTCTGGTAGCTGAACCCGAGAATATTTGTGTTTGTTTCACTTGCATAGTGGTATGTACCATAAATGAATTCTGTGGTCATTGTAGTAATGCCATTGTATTATTTTATATGACATCAATTAACTATGGTGTTTTAGCCATGAAGTGGACTCCATGAGGAAAGAAGAAATAGCAAGAGATATTGCTACGAAACCGGATGTCATGGCATTGGTTTGCTATTTTATAACATAGGAAACCCATTGCTAACACTTTTACAATAATGGTGCTTCCGAGACGTAACTAGGTCTCGTCTCGTCTCGATTTTTGACCGAGACGAAACTGTGAGTCTTGGTAAACAAAACTCTCGAGTGGTCACAAAGATTCAAATTCAATATTAATACAAAACGGAACACTAGGTATACAGATCTTTTTTATCATCGGCAGGTCTATGATGAAGATAAGGATAAAGGTACAGTTTGTTGTGAAAGTATGATATTTTAAGGAAAATAGTGTTTACAGCAGAATGATATAACACTGTAATTTCCCACAATGATTGGTTTGTAAAGATCACTACTACACATTCAATTTTCCTTACAGTTCCTTTATTATTTGTATCTATCAAATCTAACCAATACTCAATACAACGCAAGATTAAACGATTGGGCAGAAATAATAGAAAATGTTCTTATTGGTCCATTCGGAAATCTCAATTCCACCAAGTTTTTATAACTCCCAATTACAGAACTTGAATGTTGAGGATGTATGGGGCTCCCCCGCATTCTACAGCACTTGTTACGTTTCCAAAATTTACTGAGCCATTGGATGTGAAGATTCGACCCCTTAATTTGACCTCCATGTTCACCAGATCTTAAATCCAAGGTGTATAATAATGTTGAGATAGAAAATACACAAAAATTAAGAGATCGCATATTTGCATGAAATGCTAATAATCGTTTGGTGTATATTTATTGCAATTATTTCCATTGAAGTACATATTGAACTCTGTTGAAATGGAATATTTCACTGAGCCATCAATGACTGAGAAGTATTAATAAAAATTGGTTCAGTTTCTGACACGCGTGTTCATGATATATTAGGCTGATGTGTTTTTTTTAGTGAACGTAGGGATAATAGCATTGTATGTTCACTTAAAAAACTCAATATATAAGTACAGAGTGGCCAATTTATCTTGACGATTACTACGGAAACTAGCGGGGATATCAAGAAATGATTTATATAAAATATTCTTCATATGGAGGGGTAAATGGACCATTTAATGATGCTCACCCATTTTCAAGTAGCATGTCTAAGGGTCAAGTGTAGGGCAATTTAATGTTTTCAAACAGAAATACATACACACATTTTATGGAATACTAGTAGTCCCTGCGAACTTCGGCTTCAAACAAACTTACGTTCGCTTTTCGACTGAAAAACGTAAAGTCTCATTTTTTCACGCTCCCGTGGGAATTTCGGAGAATTTCGTCTCAATCGGATGAACGATTTAGGCACACATAAGAGACAGCCAGATAGGCAAACATTAATTTATTCATATGCAATGCCAAACTTTAAGTGCACTCAATTCACAAACACATCATTTTCCCTCGGCGTCCAGACTTTTTTAATAAACACGTGCATATTTTGTGATATCTTAAAATAGGGAAATGTAGTAAAAAGTGTAGGTTTACTAGAAAAAATTAAGCTCTTCATCTGACCTTTAAGGGACAGTTTCATTTTCTGATCTGGTTAGTTTTTCTAATAATTGGCGGTCTTCTAGATAAATAGACCACCCTGTACATATTTTGTAGAAAAGAGAGGCACATTTGAATAAACAAAATTACAAAACTATTATTCCTACTTCTACTACAACACAACGAAGGTGAATACACTAGTGACTAGATGATTTGAACAAACGCTCAAAACGTTGTGTACAAAGGGGGAACTAAAAAAATAACATCATAACGAACTCACCGCCATTATACCCACCTACCCCAACTAAAAATTAGTTTTTATTTAATAACATATCGTACTTACGGACACTTTTCATTGAAAACAAAGTATTATTGGCATTTGGATCTTTTTACCATAGTAGCATAGGGTACGTTTGTGTGGAGTTGATGAGGTTGAGTCCCCCTTTTGCTCCTAGAAACGTGTTTGGCGATTTTCTTATGTCGATAGCAATATTGTTATCCACAAATTATTAAAAGATAATGTAATATCTATGTACAAAGAGTTTTCATCGCTCCGATCATCCCTTAGATAAAAGTTAATGTTGAACCGAGTCTGGCGAATTTCGTTAAAGATATTTTCTCCCCTCACAGGTAAATTCGCCTCCGACATACTACACCTCCGGAATATTCGAGCCCGATAAATTCGCTCCAGAAATGATTTATGGTTTTTTAAGGACATCAACATATGTTTGTAATTCGAATGCACTAGTAAAAATTGAGTTTCGTGCTTATTTTTCACAAGGGGGATGGGTTAGTCAAGTAATTCTTCAATACAGTTATTACCTTACGAAAGCTGGGGTAGCATCTATGATGGTAGCAAAGATAATAACTATCTGAATTTTAAAAATTAAATGTATGTATACATCAGCAATATACTGTTTTTTGATTTTTCATCAAATGAATAAACTCACAATAAAACATAAGCACCAAACCAAAGTGTTATAAAAAAAAAGATAGTTAGCAATGAAAAACAGCTGGGGTGCCGCCGCACTCCTTATGGTTTTTGAATGGACTAATTCGCTAGTTTTAGTACATTGCGATCATAATTCTCACACAGTCAGTAAGTGTACTAGATAAAAAATGGGTAGTCATAGAGGATGTGGTTTACCTCATTGTATACCCAATTGAAAATGCTGGATTACTGTCTTGTCACTGATAAAAATAGTTCGCCACTTCTATTTCGAATCGCGAAAAAGTTTAGTGGTTTACTGGTCTGTCATTTTATGTATCTAGGGATACATTGATCTTTTCCTTTATAAATTCTAAGGTAACTGACGAAAGCACATTCAACATGTTGTGCATGAATAGGACGTCAGTTTCTTGACTTGCATAGGACTACACAAATCATGCTTGTTGACATATATTTGAATGCCTCCCAAGAGATTTATATCAAATATCATTTGCTTTAGAAAGCGCCTGACAGTGATGCAGACAACAATACAATATAAACTGATGTATGTCTACTTTCAAAGTTCCACCGCAATTTTGTTTGCGTGCAAAACGATGGTAAAGGGGTAATTATTCAACATCAAAAGGCGAATTTAAAGTAATAAGTGAGTATTAAGGTACTTGACCGATTGTCTCACAAAAAAACAGATTTCATGTTTTCCATTTTTCCCACGTTTTCAAGTTCATTGTGAAATTATGGTCGAAAACAACATCATTAAATTTCCATTACAATGACCAATATTAATTGTATTTTAGTGGTAATGATCTGGCAATAAATATGAAAAGGTGAAACCAGTGAATCAAATACAGTAGTGACTGTGAGTTGCTTAAACACTTTGCTTTTTATTACCTATATTTTCAAAGCAAAATTTGGACGTTTGTGTTGGTAAGTTTTTGGAACATACCCATATCGGCAATTTCAAGTTATTAAGCGATTTTGATTTTGAATGTAAAAATGCTGCATACTTTTGGAAAAAACGCGTACAAATTCCATTCAAGAAAATTGAAATATTTTTTGTTACACAAATACAACCATATGATTGCTCATTGTTAGTACCTTATTGTTGTAGTACTTGTACTTCAAAACCAAAACATTTAGAAATGAATTAAATATGAAATACTGCCCGTCTGACTAACTTTTTTAAGTTCACTATATGTCCAGTCAAAACCCAATCTCATTTGTTCCCCCTGAGAAGTGGTTCCAGAGTAATTGGTTCACCTGCATCATTTTTAGCGAGGGTCTTTGATCAAGGAAAGTGTAACTGAAGCCAAAGTTCCAAGGTTTCCTTTGCGGTCTCTCTCAATTTCCTTCAAGTAACCGATTCTACCCTCTGTTCCTTTTTGTAAGGCTCTTTTGGAGTCTGGCACCTTCTGGAATTCGCTCAATTTCCGCAGTATCTCCTCCACAAGTCACGTTTTGCCTTTTTTATGGCCTTATTGCATTAGGTGAGTGTAGTTCGGTCCATGTTTTTTGCTTTATAAAAAAACCTAGTTTGTGCCTGCAATTGAGAGAGTCCCTCGTACCACCAGGGCGTTTTATTTTAGGTTCTCCTCTTTGGTGAGACAACTTGCGAAGGTTTGATTCCATGAGGTTCAGTTCCGCCAACTTATTGACTCATGCAGGACAGTTCTCGAGGTTGATCTTTGGACTCTCTCTATGGAAGTCTTAGTTTGTTCTTCTCAGATAGGTTGTGTACTGAGCTACAGGCAGCCATAGTTCCAAACGTTATGTCAATTACCTCCCTTCGTCTATTAATGATGAATAACGAATAATCTAGGAGAGACTCACCTCTTCTATCGATGTCAGTGCTGCCCCATACAGTGTGGTGTGCATTGGCATCATATCTGAGAAGGAGTTGCCACCCGTGTTCCACCAGTTTGCTAATTCTTGTGGTTGGTGGTGAATAAGGTTGATCGTAATGGAGGTATGCGGATCCGAGTACAAGCCCTCTCTCCCTCCGATCCCTTCCCACCAGGTCTCTGCAATAAAAATCCCATAGTGGTAGTATCTTAACGCTATTCCTAGCTAAGATGCACGATGTGAGATTGATTTCAGTAGGCTCAATAGGCCCAAGGTTCTTGTACTAGGGCTGATGTTTGCTCATGTATGCAGATGCAGCCCTGCTGTGATGCAAATAAATTTGTGCTACTTTTACCATTGATAAAATAGTAAAAGGGCCCCTCAACTGCTGTGGCCTAGTCGCACTCCATATTTGCCACCTCCTCTGCCTCCGCCTTCGTCTTGGAGAGGAGTTTGATGTCATTTTTCGTCCGGGCGGTAAAGCCGAGACCCCTGTCCTGAGCTCGCCAGGTTTCGTGCAAACCCTTGGCCATGATATGACAGATGGGCGGGGTAGCTGGTCCACGATGCTGTCTTTGGTTCCGCCACCTGGGGACGCGCCTGTTAGGGTGCCACGCTTCAAAAAGGGTGGAGTTGGAGAAGCTTCCAAATTATGGCAAAATACAACTCATTTAAACTGTCTATAGGTATCCCTTAGTTTGGTACTAATGGCACTTTATTTTCCAGTTGAAGTAGTGAAGAAGATAACACCTGTGGAAACAACACAAGTACCAGTGCAGAAGAACTCGAACCAAGATATAGTTACGAAAACACAAGACTCCGAAAATCGAAAACTGCACAATAGTGGCGGACCAGGAGTTTCAATTATGAATTCAGACCAGAACGACAGACCTCCATTCTTCAATCAGCCGGACATCATAGCAGGTGAGGTACTGCATTAATCGGTAATTAGACTGACATGTGTGTTTTCAGCGATCGTTGGTGGTGCTGTGGTTGGTTTGTTGTGTGCCATACTAGTGGTAATGTTTATTGTATATAGAATGAGGAAGAAGGACGAAGGTTCATATGCATTAGACGAGCCTAAGCGGTCTCCAACGTCCAATTCGTACAGTAAGGGCAATAATAGAGAGTTTTATGCTTGAACAAAAAAGGTGTAGTTTTTCATAATGGACTTACTTGGTGGTCTACTGTTGAATAATCGGGTGGATACGCTAATGACTGAATCTCTGCCATGCTTGTAGTGCAGCTTCAATATCGATATCAAGTATATAATAATGAAATATACATACTCAACAAATCAAGCGCACATGAAAATGATTTTATTTATATGGAATGTAACAGTTTTATATAATTTTTCTAAATTATTTTTTTATTTTAAAAATGCTGTTCGGTCTAATCGCTCATAACTGCCATGGTGTGAATGATTCAAATTTTTAATTCAACATCACTTTACCATCACATGTTCCATGTTGAATTGCGTGTATATATCATACTGAAACTAACTGAATGTTGTTCGTCCAATATACCTTTGGGTATATAGTACTAATAAAGCGATTATACTGTCTCAACTGTACAGAACCGTTTAATGGAAAAAGTAGTCACTTTCTTTTAAAGATTGGATGATTACAATTGTGACCATGGCCGATTATTGCTACTCCCAATTTGAAGAAGACTGTGCAAGTGCATCTCGTGAATAAAGACTGTGAAATTTTTTAGTAATTTTGTTATCGTCGCCCTTTCAATCTGAAGTTTGATTGGCTAAATCAATCTCAGGTGAATTGAGTAAGACTCTTTAATTCCAATCTTTAGAAGATAGATAAGTATGTGTAAAGAATACACAATTTAATTGGCTTAAATTATAAAAAAAAAAGTAATAATTACATAAGCTATTTCATTGCAATTTTTATCTTTAAATCGTACTATATGCTCAAACAAAAAAGTACCTATGTAATAAATTGTAACAAATAATCGTCGTATTATTACTTATTGTAGATGAGTTCCATGTATCTTCAACACTGTCAAAAATTTTACACGTGCTCACCTTAAAATAGCTTTCTTATTTATAATACATTCCTTACTGCTAAGTAAAATTTTTTACAATCAAATTGCCAGTCGTTGAAATTTGATATTATGGGGAAATGTGAGCAGTGCAAAATTTGGGCAGTTCTTTGGGTTTCAGAGAGATTTCGGACCAAATCTCTGGCCTTTGGTAATTCTGTACTTCCTCTTGTCGAAAAACATTTCCGTAATTTACAGCTTTTGGTGTATAGTAAATGCTGCCTTTAAAATTAACCTCTAAGCTCGTAGCATTTTCTATCACGACTGTAATTTTTTAATGGATAGTATACATATTTATTGTTTTAACTATTTTGTGTTTTATGGAATATATTTTTATTAATCTTGATATACCTACTGTTTCACTTTTTTTATTATACAAATGGAAGGTAGATAACTTCGGAATTACATTGTATAGTATTAATAATTAGAATAACATGTTGTAAATAAATGCCCACAAAAAGTTGTCTAATGTCATTTATTTAAACTAATCGGGTCGTACATGATTTGGTGGCTAACGGGATTTGACATGTTTGCAAGTTGGAAATTTATGTTGGGTGTGTCTTGGAAGTATGTAGAGTATAGATAGATCGTTGCATGTTATTGGCCTGGTGAGTTAATTCCATAACATACACAGATAATGATTGCATTTATTAACCCCATTGGTTTCAATTCTTACATTTATATTTCCAAGGCTTCACTACCTCTATCTCTTGCTACTGTATTGTTTAACTGAGCAGCCCAAATGATAGAAGTACCCAGTAAGTGTTTGATTTTCACGGATTAAAGTTGAGCTGAGCTTTCGGTCAGTGAATTACAAATGCGATAAGTGCAAGAAAAGGCCTGGTATACATACCAAAATGTGCTGTCGAATAATAATACTCGGAGACATTCACACAACCTCGACCCTAGATGTACTGGAATACTCAATCGCAACCGCAAATTGCACCTCGATCGTCATTAAATTTGCAATGGCAACAATTGTTTTGCAAAATAAAACAGGAAGAAAGGTTCCTCTTCCTTAAAAGGGAAAACATTCGAATGGTCAAAATAGTTTGTAATGCTGCCATCTAATGTCTGGGAGCCTAGGGACAATACTTACAGTTTCAATGTAACGCTCCACTTTGGATCGCCCACGGACTTTCAAACGATCGAACTGCCCCTAGCGGCTGCAAGTCCGGATATGGGGTCCGCGCTTCTGATAGTTATAAATTCAATGGCTATATGACCTTATCACTGGGCGAATACTGAAGGAGCCCCCCCCTCCCCCGCACCGACAAACCCTACTAGTCTTCAATAGCATTCTATGGACTAGAATCTTTCCAGATCAATGGAAATTTACCCAAGTGGTTCTTATCCAGAGGCCTGGAAAACTAATCAACAACCCAAGTTCTTACAGACCAATAAGTTTGCTACCACTGCTTTCGAGACTTTTCGAACGATTATTACTGAAAAGACTCTCTAATCCTTGACGTTGAAGACCTCATACAAGAACCCCAATTTGAGTTTCGAATTGCGCATTCCACAATTGAGCAGATAGATAGGGTTGTATACACTATCAATAATGTCTTCGAAGATAAGAAATACTGCTCTGAATCAGACGATATTGCTGGAATTACTGCTACTTGAAATTCATGTACTTTATTGTCTTCCATGAGACCTTTCTGGGCACTGAGCGTTTTCCTCGCCAGTTCTAGTTGTAATATTATAATTTGCCTTGCAGAAATTAAAAAATATCTGCTCACCAAGAGCACTGTTCTTTTCATGCTGCCCTTCACATCAACGAATAAAGTAGGTATGCACTTGGTGTCGTCCAGGGACAAAACGAAAAAAAAACGCTACGTCTTGTTACACTTACTTACTGTTACTGCAGGAAAACGATATTCTACAATAGAGAAAGAGAGAATCGACTCAACCTATATAAAGGGGACCTTAATTAAAATCGCGACAATATACATGAACAAGGGAGTGTTATATTGCGCACCCCTCCTACCATGCAATGATGGCATTGAAGCTCTGTGGACCATACTACACCACAATATTGCTGGATGTACTCAAATTACAGCAACAGGAAAGGAGTGGAAGTCTTTGACCTCACCACCCTCAATGGAAAATATTCCTCTGTCAGTAACGAGGCGTTACAAAAGGGTGAGTGTTCCTGTGCGACAGTGGCGTCTATAATATAATCACTAGTTACTTAATTTTCAGTCTAATGGAGATAAAGTTCGGCTTTGACCTCTGTTAGAGCTGTAGGAGTGGTCCACGTAGCTGTACACTTAATTAATATTTCTGTCCATCCAAGGTCTTAACCACTCCTGCAGTTCTCAATATATTTAGTTCGTTTTTTTTGCATTCGGTAGCTTAGCTCTGGCACCTCAACCATGAAAAATCTTGACGATTAATGTGCGCATGCCCATATTGCGCAATGCCATTTTTCTTATTTATGGAGTTATTAACCACATATGCTTCTCATAAAGGCAAGCATATCACATATTGTAAAAATCAGATGTGCGCTATTTTTTTTTAAAAGATGGGTATCTAAACAGACAAACTTTAATATAGAATCCAACATTCATGTAGAAATAATAAAGATTTAGAACGGCGCCACCGTTTTCCATAGGAAAAGCATGTAAATCTCCCACGTCGATCTAAGATAAGTCGACTTTCCATTAGCTTATTTAAAGGCAAGACACTCTTCAGGCTATATTTTTCAGAAATATTCATTTTCCAATTGATCTAGGTCCTAGGACAATTAATTTTAGAGGTAAGGCACTTCTGCCAGTTCTTAATGTTTCCGAAATGTTTCTTTTATGCAGGTCTGAAAAAACGTTATGTCAGTGCAAGAATGCAGGTCCAACCCAGACTATCACGACGCCAACCATCTGACTGATACTGATCTAGTTGTTCCATCAGGTAGCTCTGGATGCGAGGTATTTAAGATCAGAGCTGGGCAGTATTCGATTTTGTAAATACTTTTTAGTATTCAAATCCTTTAAAGTATTCAAATACTTTGTAATTAAATACTTTTATGGAAGCAGTATTTGAATTTGTAACCCAATACTTTCACAAATATTTAGTATTCGAATACTTCGCAAAGTATTTGGCTACTTTGAGAAGTATTCGAATACTTCGCATAGTATTTGAATACGTAACCTTCCTTTTTTTTTACCAAAAATCGACTACTCCAAAATTTCTCGGGAAAACACTTTTTCTTATTAATTTTGGTGCGTAGAATCCAAAACAATTCGTACTTTTTCGATCAGACTTTTCAATCAAAAGTTATAGACTAGAAACCAATTTCGAAAGAAAATTCAAAGGGCTGTAACTTTTGAACTAGTAGCCCAATCTTGCAACTGTTTGAAATTATGGATTCTACAGGCCACATTCTATAAGAAAATTTTTTTTCCGGGTCGATCTGAGACAATTTTTTTGCGGGCCTCAAAAAAAGGCAGTGTAACAACACCTTCCTTTTTTATCAAAAATCGACTACACCAAAATTTCTCGGGAAAACACTTTTTCTTATTAATTTTGGTGCGTAGAATCCAAAACAATTCGTACTTTTTCGATCAGACTTCTCAATCAAAACTTATAGACTAGAAACCAATTTCGAAAGAAAATTCAAAGGGCTGTAACTTTTGAACTAGTAGCCCAATCTTGGAACTGTTTGAAATTATGGATTCTACGGGCCAAATTCTATAAGAAAATGTTTTCCCGGTCGATCTCAGACAATTTTTTTTCCGGCCTCAAAAAAAGGCAGTACTTTTAAGTTATTCAAATATTTGAGAACAATTTAGAAATGTTTAGGGAAAGTTTCCATTGTCACAAAATCAAATATAAAAATCCGATACATCTGAATACCGAACTCGATCTAGAAATATAAAAAAAGCTAACCCCATACAAAGTATAACTTGATTTTTTAAGTAGTATTAAGCTTTTTATCTAGTATACTATTTTAAATTTTTAATGTATTTGAGTGACAAGTACTTGAATACTTTTTACTGTATTCGAATACTTTTCAAAGTAAGATAATGAAATACTTTTCAAAGTATTCGAATACTTTTTATAGTATTCGAATACCTTTGATAGTATTAGAATACTTTTGAAAGTATTCGAATACCTTTGAAAGTATTCGAATACTTTTGAAAGTATTCGAATACATTCTAAAGTATTTGAATACTTATTTTTTAAAGTATTTGAATACTTTTCAATGTATCTGTATCTAGTATTCGCTTGTGCTGGACGTAAAAGTATTTAGTATTCAAATACCTTTGATTTGTGTAAAGCATTTACTATTTAGTATTCAAATACTTTTTGAAAGTCTTCTTGCCCAGCTCTGTTTAAGATAAATAAGTACAAATAGTAAACATCCATATATAATATACTATAAAATATACACCAATAGAAAAATTAGTATCAAATGTGATGACAACAGTAAGTTTACCCGTTCAATATTGGGAGTAGTACAACAACAAAAATTCAACTACTTATCGCTACAGGGAAGAAACAATTTGGAACTACCGAACTTACATCAAATGGAATGCATCATATTTACCCTGATCTAACTACTACTACTACTACTAACATAACGTTCACAAAATCAGGTCATGGTAAAGAGTATTAAAATAAATAACAGAATTTGAAATCATTTTGTGATTAGACATATCTAAAATGTGATGTTTCTCGTACATCCTTTATGAGTTTATAATTGTGATTTCAAGAACGGTTTTAAATGTTGACGGAATGATTTGTTAACCGGCTCAGCATTTAAAGGACTCTTTGTAGCTTCTGCAAATAATCTTTCATAAACGTTTCCATCATAAGCGCCCAAAGCAGATGACAGAACTTCGTCCCTTATATCGAAGCTGTCCACAATTGAAACAGCATTTGGCCTAATTGCAGAAAGAAGTTCTTCTAACCATTGTTGGAGGTTTTCTATGTCACTACCAGTGGTGCCAGAAAACTAAAAATAACAATTAAAATTGTCCAAACCACTATTTCAGACTCATGATGAACACTTACCCTTAATAAATCTCCTAGACATTTTAACGCAGTTGTTACTCCATACAGATCTAATAGCTGCAACAGAACAATTCTGAGAGGTTCGGATATCGTGTATTTAAGTCTCATTATTTCGGAGTAAAATGTGCGAACGACAAAGGCTCGACAATGTGCCTCCGCGCATGCTGCCAATTCTATAGATGTGTGATTCCATGCATCTTCCGCACCTAATCCTTTTTTAATACGTTCATTCATATGGGTCCATGCAAGTTCTACTTTGCTAAAAATAAATTGGTGCGTTATGGCAATGTTGTAGATGTGTTTACCCAGCAGCCACTTGTTCCATTACGGTAATAATCCAATCAATGTTACGGTTGTACACTATATTTGAGGCCTGTGCAGATTGTAAGTATAGGACGGTGGGAGTCAACTGTATTCCTTCTACTTTGTTTTGCCAAGATTTCATTAGGTAACGCGCTGTTTGAAGTAACAATACTGTATTTTCACCTTCATAAGTACACATAGCTGTTACTAAACCGTACGTGGATGGAAAATTAGAACTAGTCATATAACCATGTCCCCCACATGCCAATCGACATGTCTCCACTCCTGCTGAACAATCACTTGTGCTAACAGCTTTTAGACAACAAGCAAGGGCATGCAACTGAAAATAGGCTGCTCAGTATCATTGTCGTGAACCTTGTAGACATCTTACTTCAGGAAGCTGACTTAATTGTCCTGCTTCCAGTTGAGAGTTAACATTATTATACATATCCCAAAGCCATTCTGCACAATAATGGAAAGCGAAGTATGTAGAAATGATTGGAAATAATTTATGCTGTTGCGTTACATAGTCTATTATCTGAGGTTCCGGTTCACTTCAAGAGAATGCTAAAATGGCATTTAAAAAAATCCCTAATTACTTACTCAGGTTTCGGCTGTGATTGTCTTCTTACACAACTGTAACGAACAGCTATGGTTACTGCCTTTTTAAGATAATTAGCAACATCCTGGACTAACACTACTCTTACGAACATCATGGTACCATAAGTTAATTTACTACTAGGCGATTCTACATACGTTCCATCCTAAGAGAATACACACATTACTTGGGTAGTATTACAATTATAGTAAATAAAAGTACACACTCCTATTATTGGGAGACTGTTCACTCTATTAGAGTGGACATATACTGAGCATTATAAATGGAAGGAAATATAACGTACCTTAAGCACTTTATTATTTTTCATTAGCATTTGATTTCTAGGTATTCGAACATTTTCAAAGCCCAAATATCCATTATTTGTCGTATTCATCCCCATTTTACATCCGATTTCACCTATCTTTACTCCCGGAAGAGGCTGGTGCGTTTCTTCATCTCTCAATTGTACAATGAAAGGATGAATACCATAGCATTTCCCTAAAGTGTTGAGCTGTGCCACAACAATCGCGTAATTCGCAGTCTGACCCACTGCAATGCAATCTGTTACTATTACTCTTATTAGCATTCAATAAACCAACATCCTCCTGGCCACCACTTGTACGACGTCAGTGTAGGGCTGTTTATAATAAATTCTTCAGTCTCTTGGTCGTATGTCGCTGTAGTTTCTAAGCCTCTTATAAAAGTGCCATGACCAAGCTCCGTCTAAACAATATGCAACATTAAGCTACTAACTCACTTGAAATCAATTACTTGAGCATATGTTCCAATCATTGTACAGTTCCACGCCTTTTGAATCCATTCTGCTTGCTGTTGGTAGGTTCCCTGTCCCATGAGCGTAGGTATGTACATAACATAATGCAATGCCAATGGATTACCATCTTTAATTAGGGATGATCCAAGCTGCCCACCTAAAATTTCCCTAAAACATTTATCTACATTAATTTCAGTATCTGCACACAACATTTGACGTCTGAAAAAAAATTTCCGTAAAGGGTAGGTGTTTCCCAAATAGCAAAATGAATAAATCCTGGATTGTGATGTAGGGGATAACTTTAAATGACCAATGAGATCTACTTAAGTAGTACATAAGGTTTTTCTAATTAGATCTATATTTAAAGGTGAAGGGAACGACGACCCCCCAATAAAGTATTTACTGTAGGTACACAATATGGATATAGGTACCTACCACTAATTAACCGACTATGACTATTGTAACTAAATACACATTCATATACGTTTGTAATATTTCAAAGGTTCAAAGACTACTCAGATCTATTGTTACATTACAAAAGTGTTGATTTTTTATGAATATTCAATTGGGTGCCATATTGGATTGTTTAGGTGTTTCGGTTTTTTGGCAGTAACTACTTAAAACATCCTTAAAAATATTGTAACGTGATTTATAAATTCGGGTTCGATTTATATCAATATTTATTAAACAAAACTAAAACACTATAAAAACCGTACAATTTATATCGATTATTTATATAACACACTTCGCAATTTATATTTCCGCGCTCGATGTTTACGTACTCGATCTCGTTCGGTAGTAGACTGCCGCGATGTTCGGTCCGCTACCATTTATACACGCAAGCAATGTAAGTCCAGAACATTCGCGCAATTACCAGACACGCTGCAAACATCCCCACCATCGCGCGTCTAGAAAATTCCAGAGCGCCAAAGGCGACGTCATGTCTGGAGCGTTTCCGTTACAATATTATCAAATTTTCTTTAGTCATGTAAATATCCAATAGGGCACCTATTTAACAAAGGAAATATCAGTAACTGCCGCCTTGATTTAATTATGGCATCAAGTTTGTCTTATCAAAATGGGAAGCTTTTATATGAAGCTTTTTTTCATAGGTTTTATAATTATAGAGATGTTTATTCATGAAAATGGTTTTTACGGTTTGTGAAACTTACTGAAAATTCTCGATGCCAACCTTGCCTTCCTCTTGCAGATGGAGAACTTTCCTAAATATTAAACATGACACTCGTATAGCCTCCTCATATTTTTCTTTATGGCTTAAATACTCTGTTGGAATACTACTTTTTAGTTCTGGGTCGTCCAAGAAATATGACTCTAAAAAGAAATATCAAATAAATTACACTGTACCTACAGGTGCTATAGGAAGGCCTGTTTAATGAATGATACTATGTAATTATTAATTAATTACTAAATTGTAATTGTTAAACGTTTAGTTTTGTGTGTACGGCTTACACTTTGAGATTTTGGGAAATGGTCATAACCACAAGCTTTGGGAAACATTAGTTATCTCTGCGCATAATTTACAATCACTAACAGTTCTTAGGGATTTAAAAAGGCTACAGCGTATAACAATATGAAATCAGCTCCTAACTATAACCTGCGCATGCACGATTGCTCCTCAAAAGCTTTGCAACTCTTCCTTTTATATCTAAGAATATGTCGAGGAATATGTGTACAAAATTTGGTTCCAATCGGTTCATTCGTTTATCCGGAAATAAGAGTACAGATTGCTCCTCAAAAGCTTTGCAACTCTTCCTTTTATATCTAAGAATATGTGTACAAAATTTGGTTCCAATCGGTTCATTCGTTTATCCGGAAATAAGAGTACAGATAGACAGACAGACAGACATCATCAAGATGTTGTTTGATTCAAATTCCTAGTGTATTTCCGTAAAAAAAGTGGGAGGGGTCATTTTTTTACCCCAATGCATTACCCCTCTTACTAACGTGCGGGTGGTAAAAATGAGAGTACAATCAAATCCGACAAACGAACAGCTACAATCCAACTGCCATGTGAAGACTTAGAGTTGTTTAAAAAAAGAGGTGGGGGAAAGTGGACTCATTCTACTAATTAATAATAGTAATATAATAATAATAAAATAATTTTTGTTTCCTATGTTCCATGCAATAACAGTTTAGAGACTGTGGTGAAGTCGATTTATATAGAAAAATGTAGAAGGAAGAAAAATTAATAGAAAAACTGGCGCGACTGCAGCTTCAGCGCATGCGCGACCAAAATATCATCCGTAGTACAAGTTTCTATTATTAATTGGCGGTATTAATAATCACCGATACAATTCAAATTAATAAAAAGGTTTTTTAATAAATACCTATCGAAACAAATTGTTTTAAAAACATCAGTGCCTCGTTTTGGTAAAAAATACTGTTGTACTGTTGACCGCCGCGTAGTTATCCAATGGCCAATCAAATCGCTTCGTATGAAAGCGTAATTATTCTTTGTTTTAGTGCATAATTGGTACGCGCCAAAACACTCGTCATCAACTTTTGCGTTTTCAAGTAAGCTTTTTCTATCAACAAGTGCTTAATTTGTTATAG
Source organism: Photinus pyralis (assembly GCF_008802855.1). Classification (NCBI taxonomy): domain Eukaryota; kingdom Metazoa; phylum Arthropoda; class Insecta; order Coleoptera; family Lampyridae; genus Photinus; species Photinus pyralis. The sequence goes on from NW_022170510.1 coordinate 7,709,601, forward strand.
TTTAATATATACTCGACTAACTCAACCATCAGTGCTAAATGTGGATTATTATTTCTTTATTATATGGGTATGTACTTATTTTATTTCTTGAATTTTTTACACATGAAACTATGCATCTTTCCATGCCGTTTATGCAATTTTAATCATTATTGACATGATGGTGGACAGTAATGCGCATTAATTTTCTTCGTACGTTATAAATATTCGAGAACGTTATAATAATCTGAAATGGCATTGGCACAAAACGTGAAATTAAAAATTAAAATGGTACACATGAGAGTGGCGTGACTTCCGCCATTTTTTGATGTGTTACCAAGCGAAATTTTTTGCTCAAAGTGTTGCTGTCCAAAAACATTTTTTTGCAAATGGAAAAATGCTAGGATATTTAGTACCAAATACTTTAGTTCATGAGATATTCTAGATCACTTCAGGTTTCTTATTATACCATAAGTGCCACAGTGTGGTGGTAGTCACTTTGGCTTGTAGCGATTAATAAAATTCTGGGCTAGAGTGCATCAGTTTGCTACTTTTGCACTAGCCTGCACTTGTGAAATCAAAGAGGTTTGCTTTGGAGAGCTATAAAGTTTAATTTGTGTACTTAGTGGTGCCATTCAAACCTGTGAGTCAATCATTATCAACCGAGTCAGGCGAGTAGCTGCTTGAAGTCGTACTATTGTCTGTCTGTGTGATAACACTGAAGGTAAGGTACTAGAGACTTCAAGCTTGGTGTATAGATGTCCTTTGGTCCGAGGAGGGTTGGATTTCAGGTCGAAGGTCTCCAAAGTTCGATAATTAGTTGTGTTCTTTGATCTCACTTTGTATCATTTTATTAGCGAAAGATTTGGCTTTATGAGGTCCCTTTAGACAAAGCATATTTCTTAGTCTTCGTTATGCATTGTCTCGATGAGTGAGTCTTGCCTTGGCCAGTCTTTTCGACAAGTGTAAGGGAGAGGAGGCACAGGAAAGGGGGATAATGAACATGCTTCTATTCTTTATGGTACTCTAAGAAAGGATACTCCAATCTCTCGAGACCGGGGTACAAGAAGGAATTGAAATATCCGGCCCGAGACGCAACTGTCCTGGGGGTGGGAGGAAACGCGGAGAAGTTCAAAGCTTAGTAGGATTTCAGCAATTGCGAATAAATTTTTGACAATCATTGTGACTCGGTTGGTCAATCTTCAAACGCGAATATCTCAAGTATGGCATATCGCTGAATAAGAGTAAAGGTCGCTTACGAGCCATAGCTACAACCTTTTGTTTTACGGATCTTAGGATTACGTAACTTGTGCTTGTGTGATTTATGCATGGTTAAAGTACAAATATCTAAAAGTAGTTTCGGTTAGAATGTTTGATGGATAATGCTTAATGGTTCTTCTTCCTGTGTCTTTTTATAAATGCAGCACCTACATAGGTATATGCGGTATGACTGGCGGGAGTAAAATCGTAAAATGCACTTCTGACAACGAAATAAGTAATAAACTATAAAATTATATTTGTAACTGTATCGCAGTATGGTCAAAGACAAAAGTACTAGTGGTAATTGCATAGCCCCACTGGAGCACAAGAAGCTAGAGTGTACCAACTTCCCCTACACTTTGCTGTAAAGCTGGCGTCTGAGTAACATTATAAAAACAAATTGTTTAGAAATCGGAGGATGATGATAATTACTTTAGTCAGTATCTCACGAGGTATTTCATTCTCGATTTCATTGCACATATGATACCCTAGAATGTATGAGTTTACTATTTTACTTTGAGATATCTAATCTAGCTGATACATAAGATAATGTTTATCAGATCTATTCAATTTACATTGGATATCTCGTCAAAATAGCAGTATATATATATTTCACACATATTAAAAAATATCATAGTATGCAAGGAACAAATAAGTCTAGATTCGTAACATGCATATCTTCTCCAATGCTATAAAAACAATTTTGCAACAAAAGTTTTTGAATATTTCTTTTCACGTGAGCAAAAATCAAAGACAACTACATCCCTAAGATCCAATGAGCCGGAGTAGAACAGTTGCGTCCGCGTATCAATTCTTTGCTTTATGACGAATTGATGATGAACTAAAAGTAAGCGGGCGCAATACGAACAGCGTAGCCTAAGGATTTTATAAACGTGGTTTCATTTATTTACATCGCTCCAGAGGAAGCGCAATGCCGTCGATAGGGGGTCGGTTGGTTAGACATGTAAATCAAAAATCGATTTGTTTTACATTGTCTCATTTTTTATAATGTAGTTTTTCCCAATCGGCAATAATCCGTTTGCTTCCTAATTAAGCACCCTTTCCAATGCTATCCAACACTGTCAATTTGTTATAAATTCAAAATATCTATTTATTGCCAAATACCAAAATAACTAGTTTATAATGAAAAAAATACTGATTTTTTAAATTCACTTATGATAAATGGATTACTAATCCAGAAAAACAGTATCAAAGAACTTTGGTCTGTAGTAATGCGGAAGAAAATTTATTAATTCTATTACAATTAACGCTAAAGGAAAACAATAGAAAAAGTATAACAGAAATGCAAAAATCAATCACAAACCTCTTTCCCTGCGCTCTTTGGTGCGCTCTGGTCCGCCATCCAATAAATAAGTTAGTTCCAATGTATTAAATGTACATTTCTGTCGTTCCTTGAGTAGGTCGACGCTTAGTGTAACTTGTTTATTGTCCATTTTGAAATTTGGGCGGGAGATTGGGTTCAATTGATTGCCTGTCAAGCCTTGTTGCGCACCGCACTGGTAAAAAATGTCAACGTTTTAAAGTACCGCGATCTCTAACTTAAATTAAATTTTAGTTTGATTTTAAATTTACATAACATTTGTTAATGCACAAAGACTTGATGTTGTATAATAACAAAATCACTTTCACGTTTTCGAGATGAAAGGCGGTGGGGTCTCCCCACCAGTAGCGTAGCATTTAGATATTTTGACGTAGTTGCTGTTGCGTCAGTAATTTACTTTCAGATCGTATCATGTGCTTTATCAATTCTTATACTTTATTAATGCAAATACAATCGACTCTCAATTTTATTTGTTAATTAAATTTTGATTCATGCCCCCCATGAATTGTAGATTATGTCCAATTTGCAACAAATTATGTAATTTCTGTGGATATGGAATTTAATCTGATTATTTAAAGTAGGTAGATGAAGTTTGAACTTTATACTTTATTCATGGTGGAGTCATATCCATAACTTATGGACCATAAGTTATAAAAAATTGGCATAGTATTGCTATATCATCGGTTTAATGATTAATGAACCAATATTAGAACATAATTTATGATTATGGTTGTAGTGTGGGCCATGCTTTATGCTCAAATACAAAAGCTAAATGAGACTAGTCTCTCAAAAAAAGTCAGGCACCACTGTGCACCTACTGGATTCAAGAAAGTTTTGCCCCCCAAATAACCAATTAAATAATGTCGCTGAAGTTAGTTTGACTTCTTACAAAACAACAATAATTATCAAACGACCCCTTATAGTAACTCAGATAATTAATAATAATTACTCTAGTAACAAGTCGCAAAGACTCATGATAAACGTAATAACCACTTCTGCTCCTTCTTGTGAACCCCGTACAGATTCTAATGTTAAGGGACGATAGGGGTAGAATTGTAACTTCTGCATTTATGTTTGTAACAGGTTGAATAAACTTTTATAAAATCATGCAAAAGAATATGGAACACGCCAAGGGACGAATTAATCAATTAACGTAGTAGTAGTTAATTTATATTGCTTTCATTCCGCTTAATGCGTTTTACACCCTTTTGACCACCCGCACGTTAGTAAGGGAGGGGTAAGAAATGGTCCACCACGGAAATTCACGTTTTGAAGCACCGGGGATCCGAATTAAACAAAATCTCGATTATGGCAATCGGTCTGTCTGTCTGTCTGTGCCTTCATTTTCCGGATAGACGGCTGAACCGATTTAAACCAAATTTGGTACACATATTCTTAGACATAAAAGAGTAGAATCGTGCATACGAAGCTGTGCGGGTGGTATCTGTGTTAGCCACAGAATTTTTTTTTGATAAATGCATAATTTGGTAAAACTGGGCTGACCAACTGCAATATTTGCGAATTGCTAACTAAAAAGGAGTTGCGATACTTTGAAATAATGGTTGAAGATTTGCAGAAATGTCGATTGATAGTAATAATCTCAATGATAATTACTGACAGGCCAACGTTTTACAGAAAATTACAAAATGCCAATTAGGGTTTTTTTCAAAGTATTCTTTGATTTTTTTTGAGAAAAACCTGGAAAGTACGTTATCTAATTGTAATATTTGGCTAGGTAATGTCACGGAATTAGGACTGGGAACTATGAACATTTTGTAAAGATTGTATTCTTGGCACTACGGTTATAAGTAGCTGCGAATGGAAGGCGATCCCAAAGATTATACTCAGATCGCGAATATTCTGTTTTGAGACGGGTTGTTGAAATTAAAAACATAATTTTGAAGGCTTGTACATTCTCACTCAATTTGTATGTTTTAGCGCATTTTTCAAAGAATAAAATGCGCTTATCCGTTCGTGCGTCCGTCCGTGATAGCACAGATAAACTGTGGTGATAGGGACAAGATCACGGCACTGGGGAGTCCTAGAAAGCTCGTTAATGTTAAGTTTAATAGAAATTGGTCCCTCATGAGTACAGCAACAATTTTATTTTAATAATCACTTTTGGCAAAATGTTTAATTATGTATTACCAATTTCGAGGGGAAGAGAAGAGAAGAGCCACAAGAAGCTTACAAGACTTATAGCTTGAGTCAGTTGACTAATTGAAAGACATTCCCATAATATGTAGAGTCGTGGTTTTATTTTGACACAATCGCCATTTTTAAATGAAAATATAATTTTTGGATTTATCGCCTTGAACTTTGAAGTTACCATTGCAGGAATTAAATACAATCGGCAATAGTGCAGATTATATTCATATGTCAAAAGTTTTGCGGGCCTCAAAAAAAGGCAGTGTACAACCTTCCTTTTTTACCAAAAATCGACTACACCAAAATTTCTCGAGAAAACATTTGTTCTTATTAATTTTGGTGCGTAGAATCCAAAACAATTCGTACTTTCTCGATCAGACTTCTCAATCAAAAGTTATAGACTAGAAACCAATTTCGAAAGAAGATTCAAAAAGCTGTAACTTTTGAACTAGTAGCCCAATCTTGGAACTGTTTGAAATTATGGAATCTACAGGCCTCATTCTATAAGAAAATTTTTTTTCCGGGTCGTTCTGAGACAATTTTTTTTCCGAGCCAAAAAAAAGGCATACCTTCCTTTTTTACCAAAAATCGACTACACCAAAATTGCTCGGGAAAACACTTTTTCTTATTAATTTTGGGGCGTAGAATACAAAACAATTCGTACTTTTTCGATCAGACTTCTCAATCAAAAGTTATAGACAGAAACCAATTTCGAAAGAAAAGTCAAAGGGCTGTAACTTTTGAAATAGTAGCTCAATCTTGGAACGGTTTGAAATTATGGATTCTACAGGCCACATTCTATCAGAAAATTTGTTTTCCGGGTCGATCTGAGACAATTTTCTTTCGGGCCTCAAAAAAAGGCAGTGTATAACATTCCTTTTTTTACCAAAAATCGACTACACCAAAATTTCTCGCAAAAACACTTTTTCTTATTAATTTTGGTGCGTAGAATCCAAAACAATTCGTACTTTTTCCATCAGACTTTTCAATCAAAAGTTATAGACTAGAAGCCAATTTCGAAAGAAAATTCAAAGGGCTGTAACTTTTGAACTAGTAGCCCAATCTTGGAACTGTTTGCAATTATGGATTCTACAGGCCACATTCTATAAGAAAATTTTTTTCCGGGTCGTTCTGAGACAATTTTTTCTTCGAGCCCCAAAAAAAGGCAGGTTATAACCTTCCGTTTTTACCAAAAATAGACTACACCAAAATTTCTCGGGAAAACACCTTTTCTTATTAATTTTGGTGCGTAGAATCCAAAACAATTCGTACTTTTTCGATCAGACTTCTCAATCAAAAGTTATGGACAAAAAACAAATTTCGAAAAAAAATTCAAAGGGCTGTAACTTTTGATCTAGTAGCCCAATCTTCAAACTGTTTGAAATTTTCCTCCATGAGCTTTCCGCGTGCTCCAATATTGGTTTCAAAATCACAATCAATAATTTTTTCCCTTTGTGACACATGAATAGAATTGGCCATAAGAAAATGTATCATCATCATTTGGCTCTAATCTAATTACTCTTAATTAAATTAATTTTAAGGTAGCCATTGAGAAGCGCGAAAAACGAACACCCTGTACGAACTGTAATTGAATAGTAGAAAAGATCAAAACAGGCATTTTTTCCAAATAACCAAGCCTTCGTTTAGCAGCTACGTTCCTAAAGTTCCAAAATTTGCGTTTCTTCGTCGGTATCTTTTTTAATTTTTTTCTTTTGTACAATTTTTTCAAAATTCCTACGGAGCCCTTGAATTGAAACCCACCCAAACAAGGTTCTGAGGGTCCAAACCAAGACCCATTAAACAGTCCTAGATATGAAACTTCGGTCATCGGTGAGATAAAAAATGTTCCTATTCCTCGATAGCGGTGCGCTGTCTGGGAGGGTAGTTATTTTTAGAAATAGTCTAGGTACCTATTTTCGATTTTGGCAGTTTTATGGTTTCCAACCCCCCACTCCCAAGACACTGGGTGACCTCAGTGAACCCGATCGAAGATTCCAGTGATTTCAAGACTATAATAAGACAATCTAATCTGAAAGTTATCAATAGCGAAAGGAATTTTGAAATGGACCAATAAGCTAGAATGTAATTTACGCGTGTTATTGTGATGAGTAATCATGAAAAAATGCGCCTACGTGACAAAATGCAAGTGCAATTTGGCGTACATCACGTTTCAAAACGGATGTATTATTTTCCTTTATCAAATCATTGGTTCAAAAGAGAAAAATAAGGACGGATATAGTCACGTGAGTGCTAACCGCTTTTCCCGCGCGATTGAGGGCGCGCAAAGCAGTTCTTTGGGTTTAGGTGATATCAAAAATCCAAGTTTAAGTAGAACACCCTGTGTGTGTATAATGAAAAGTTGACGTAAATTCGGTACCATTGAAAAATTACCGGTGAGTGTACAAAACGACGATATTTAAATTTTTATCCAGTGTTAATTTTTCAATCGTAGCATTGTTATAAACAACCCCAAGGTGTAGGAATCTAAGACGGCCGTGGCAACAGTGTTTAATGAACGACATTCCAGAATTTATTCTTCCCGCTTCTTCCGTCAGATATTGTGCAAATTAGCGAAGTACCGTGTTTATTAATAATAATTGTTGAATTGTACACAGTCTTGTCAACAATTTAAGTTCTTTATGTATCCGTAAGTGTTTTTAATGTCGTACTTTTGATAATTTGTTGTCATAACAATACTTGCACAAATCGAGGTTAGAATTTCAAACCATTACATTTCGGAAATTTTCCATCAAATAATTAACAACGGCTCCCGAATGGCCTAAAATTTAATACTTTTATTGTTTTAGTGAAGAAATATGGCTTTAAGAGAGACGATGTTGGAGATAATAAGCGGACTTCTTAGTTCATCGAGCGAACTGCTAAACGTTGCAGAGGAGCGTAAGAAAGCCATGGAAATGATGGAGGGTATGTTGTAATTTCATTATTTCTTGCTTTATGAATGTATAACGTGAAAATGTATGTTAGCATTGCTGCCTGATGATTTAGATGGGCAGGTGTACCTGCTCTGTATTACGAGAGCGTATGATCTGACGGGAATAAGCACAGTGTATTAGGCTCGCTGTTTGGGACAAATGAAACTAATTTATTTATTATACAAACTTAGTTTTCATTATGTAATCACTCTTGGCTTCTTGTGGGTGTTGTTATTTGTTGATGTTAGAAAGTTTCCCGGACCCCATACTGCAACTTGTCAGGCAGTGGGGAAAGGTGTAAAGTCGATCTAGTACAGTTTTGAAGATATTAAAGCGAGGCACACTTTGAGACACACGGGACAGAGCCCACGCAAGCCAAGGCTTGTATTCTGTAGTTTTAGATACATGGCTGCCTAATGAGACACTGCAGGACAGCACACAAATGTGCCAGGCAAGCTGTTCATCGTGCAGTGTTGGAGACACACTTTCGTGTGCGTGCAGTAAACATTCGGAAAATTCAGATGACACATAAAACTGGCTCTTTTGCATGTACTTTTCTCTTGAAAATGATTTTTTTTTTGTTTTACCAAATTGTACAGCAAAACTCAAATTTTCAAATTCTGCTCCCCATTGCGATTCGGAACTTAAATCTTGTACACACAAGGTGACAGCCACTTAACTGGCTAATAACGAATATGGTACACGCTGTGGGCTGTGTGCTCTGTGTCTTTTGCGAGTAAAAAAAAATAATTTTGGATGCTAATGCAGATCTTCTTTTACCTATTTCAAAGCGTATTAAATCATTCTATTTCTCTTTCAGAATACTCCATCCTTCTTATAGAAATTTTGCTAGCACACGACGAAGCGGCGGAAGAAAGGCAAATGGCTGGTATTCTGCTAAAGCAGTGTATTTATAGTTTCTGGTGGAAGACTGCAAACGATATGCCGCCGATTTTAAATGAACCGGTCAAAGAAAAGCTGAGATATATGCTTCCGAACGGTCTACAGAGTCCGTATTCGTTAGTTAGAAACTCGTGCGCCGCGTGCCTTGTGTGTATTGCCAAATTTGACTACTCTGCAACTTGGCCGGACATGATTAAAGATATTCTCTCGAAATTGACGACCGTCGACGAAAATACATGTTCGGGTATTTTGTATTTCCTAAATGATTATTGTAGAGTGACCGCGCTCGCGAACCCGCCAACATGTGATGACTGGATACTGATTTATAAGTTTTTGACCACAGTTGCTCAAGAACTGGTAAGTGTGAATCACAAGAGGGTTCAGTATTATCCATTATTCATTTTGCACCATATTTTAATCTTAAAGAAATTACAGACACTTATTGGTAGATGATTACCCAATTATTAAGTCAAATTATTGGTTCGTTAGTGCAGTTTTCCGTTGGCATAGGTGTTTCATAGACGAAAGTTGAAATGCGAACTTTGATGGGTGCTCGTTAATGCACCTAAGGTTTGTTTTACTGCACAGGTGCTTTTACACGACTTTGTGAAAAATGTGGACGGGATCGTTAAAAGTCATTTTTTTTTTGCATGTTTATAAATGTTTATAAGATCATGTTATAGTTAGGAAGTATGTCCAGGAAATATGGCATGTTTTTAGGCAGGATTGAAAACCGGCTTTGCCGAATCTTGTCCTTTTGATTACTTAATAATCAATAAATATTATTATTATTATTTTCTTTGGTAAAGTTGTATTTGTGATTTTACATGTCTATGGACAGAAATGTAACACCCTGTACACTGCGACCAACTATTTTGATACTTGATTGTAGAGATTCTAAGACATAATAGATGCAAAATACGAGAAAAAAGATTGAACCTTTACCACCCCGTATAACGAAAACGACGCGCTTTAGAGCATGCATATAGTGTTTTTTTACGAATATCATGACCCCCTGAGAGCCTGCATGCCATTACTTAAAACTCTGTACCTATAGGTAATTTGCTGTAAAAAAATTAATTTATTGTTTTACAAATAATATATTTCCATAAAACAGTCAAAACAATATTTTTTCATAATATTTATAGAATAAAAAATATAGAAACCGTTAAAAAATTATTTGACACATCTACGTCATCTCCTTATCTATCTCTGGTAATCAAGAATATCACCATTTTAATGAAAGTGAAAATGAAAACTTACATATGTACCAGCACTTTACATAAATAAATAGTTTTACTAACTAATATCTAGTTGGCACTAATGCCCTAAATCACCAACTGTTGCTAAGTATATTGTGTTTGCGGATTTATTAAGTTGCTACGGCAATAATAATTAGAGCACTTTTCAATTTTGTTTCTTATTTTATCTTATTGTTAATATTTTTATTCCTTTTCTGTAATTCAATGTAAAATCTGTGTTATATCTCTACCTACTAATGACCAGAACAATGTCAATTAAGGCTCCTCTGTAGTCAATCCACCATATGGGAAAAATAGCTAATCTTTCTTATGAAATGCTGCTTTTATAGTTGAAGTCTAACAAATTCTCGATAGTGGATATTCTTTGCAATGATGAAATGAACGGCGGTTCCATTGAATTTATAAATTCATTGAATTTATAAATTCAATGGCGGTACTTAAAAAAAGTTGAAATAGCGGTCTTAGTTTTTTAAAAAGATCGATGAATAGAAAAATCGTTTTTCGTAAATAACAGTCTTTGTAATGGGAGTAGAAAAACCTATAGCACCAATTTTGAAATCCGACAGTATTTCTTACGGCGGTACTTAAAGATATTATTTCCGTCTATTGTGATAAGGGCATATATTTAAAAAAATATGTTTCGTGATCTCCAGAAAAAATCAAAATGCTAACGTAAGGATAGGCAACTCAAATTGCACTTATAACGCCTGAGGCGACAACTCATTACTTGAAAGGGAAAACAAAAGAAACTACCTGGCATTACCCTACGCATTGTTACGCCCTTCCTAATGATATGGATTAGATAAATTACTATTTATTATTTATTTATTTGAATGCTGTTGATTTGTAAATCATAATGTCACATATTCCCAAGACGAAAAATGGATTTCCTATTATAGGTACATTGGAAATAATTTTTTATTTCTAAAACCTTTTGCATCCCATCAGGATGCTTCAAGAAAGCCTATAATGAGGCTGTATGTATGTATCTCCCTTTGACGGGGCGGGGGGTACGTACAATACTAGGTACTTCACATATTATATCATAAGTAGTGCTGAATATCAACCCTGTTTTATAACAATGCTTTTAAACTACCAGAAGCGTAGCACTTTGTTTAGTTAGATCAAATCAAATATGACTAAATTACACGTTTGTGTATATTTCCCATCTAACATTATCAGTTTCCTCAGATAGTCCAGTATGCGGAGCAGTCAGAAGGACTGATTCCTGCAAAATGTGGTGTAAACGATGGCCCATTTGGGTCCAAATATCATGTATTTGAAGAGTGCACACCAATTTTTTCCTGGCACAACTTTTGGCAGCCAAAAAACCTCAAAACGTTAGGACTTCTTTAGTAAATTAAAGAAAACAAAATTCTGCGGCGATCAAAAAAAAACAAACAAAATCGGTCCAATAGAAAAATTTTACCTTTGTTTAACCTTTTTTTAATGCGTTGTGGCTCCTAAAGGAACGATAAACTCCACTACTCCCCCTCCCTAAAGATTGTAGAACATCAATCAGAGAGATCAAAAAGTACCACCAAGTTAAAATTGGGCCAATTTTTGAAATTGGTTGGAAAAAATGGGCGTTTTTTGATCGCTTGTAAAAATTTTTCTATTGGACGGATTTTGTTTGTTTTTTTTTATCGACGCATAATTTTGTTTTCTTTACTAAAGATGTGTTATTCATAAAATATGGACTGTTTTCGAGTTTTAAGCGAAAAACTAAATAAATACCAAAAATTTTGAGGTTTTTTGGCTGCCAAAAGTTGTGGCGAGAAAAAATCTGTGCGTTCTCTTCAAATACATGTTGTTTGGACCCAAATGGACCATTTAAAACAATAAAATCTTTTACACCACCTTTTGCAGGTCAAAATTATCTGCATACTGGACTAAGAGTAAGTTTTCGTGAAAATTATCTATTTCGAGAAATGCGACCAAAAGCAAAAGATGCACATGCCCTTTGTTGTGCATAAAGTTGCGCCCAATAGATAACAAATGACACATAGGCATTTTTTCACTTATTAGCGGAACATAAACATAGGAAACGTCGTGGTATGTTATATAAAAGAAACGCTACCGATATAAATACAATTCCCCTTTTTAGTTAAATTCCTAAGCGGGATACGATAACTAATGGCCGACACTGACAATTTTATTTAAAACAAAGTGTCACTGTTTTGCTCATGTAAAGTCAAGTTAGTGAAAGTGGTGGATATAAAAAAATTCTTGCACTTTTAAAAAAATTCGACTATTTATCTTTCCGTTTGAGAATACCTTTTGATGGAGTCCCACAAACTTCACATCAACTTGACGAATTTTTTTCAAATTTCCAATACTATGTAGCGACAGAAACCGGTAAATTTTTACTACTACCTACTTCTTTTTTCAATATGGACTGATATCAACTTTATCAACAGGAATATTTGTCCCTCAAAAAATAGGAGGATCAAGTAAATTTTATTTTTACCATTGAATTCAGGGCAAAAAAGTGAAGTCATCTTACCGCACAAAAGATGTTCGGAAAAATTCTCCATGGGTCGTGCATAGATATAAATAAGTAATACGCGAAATGTACAATGGTTATTAATTTTTAAAAAGATAAGGATTTATTTAGAATCAGTATAAATGTTATACTTTTAATCATTGTAACAGAATTTTAAATGTTAGCTACCATTTTTATGAAAAACATACAATTTTTTTTGTTGTTCACCCTTGTATATAAGTAAAGAAAGATTTAATTTAGGTGTTCGAAGTGCCGGTTTTGTTAGGATCTACCATACCTAAGTGAATTCATTCATGCACATGTACCTAATAACTACATATAAAAATCTATAAATCAGTAAAAATGATTAGAATAAATCACAAGAAATAAAGGGGTAATTAAAAAATGTTATAACAAACAATGCTAATCTAGTCCACTAGGCACTAAGTACATGAAAACCACGTAATTTACAGCAGGTGTTATTATAGAAAAATGCAGTAAATGCATTGAATAGGTAATTTATTCAACGGTAACAGAAATAGGGATTTGTGCATCTCCAGTCAAATATTGTACAGCTTTTCGATAAACTTGTTTACATAATTAGTCCTTGATCATTATTCATGGTCTATTGTGTTTAACAATAAATGAAGAGAATATATGCAAAACTGAGGATAGATACATCGTTGGTTTCACTCAAGGAGATCATGTAGCAGTGTGTATTGTTGGTGGTCTAACCAATTGCAATAACACTGAAATATAAATTGACTACAGAGGAGCCTTAAGTGGAATCATTATGGGTTAGATGGAAGAGCAGGGGTAGACTTTCTACTCCTGAGTCTCGCCCTAGGGGCCTAGGCAGTGTATTTTTTTAGTTCTATTTTTTCTCTTAAAATAAAGGCTGGTTCCATAAGAAAGTGTCCAAAGAACTTATTTTTTTAACAAAAAATGACAATATAATTTGCCTCTGGGGTACAGGTATTATGATAACTCAAAGTCTGTCTGGTCTGATATTTATCAATTAATCGTTAATTGATAATTATGATGATGATTTGTTAAAATTATGGTCACATTTTTCATGACCAAACCATCAACTTCAAATGAGCTCGATTTTGCTGCAAACTAAACTGACTTGTTGCAGCATTTCGTCAACATTGTCTTTTAATTATATACCTAATGCTGCACTAACGGACACTGAAAATGTTTTGCTGTAACTCCATAGAAAATTTGTTCTGGTTCTATTTATTCTATTAGTATATTTTTTTTAGGAATATAGTACAGAGACTCGCGCAAAGACCATGATGATCTTTACCAGTTTTCCTTTCAAGAAGTGCATACTTCAACACACTGAAATCACTGCACTTATTACAAATTTTTGTATGGTGTGCCAAAGACAGTTAACTTTACCACATCCCACTCAAAGCGACTACGTGCTGAAGCACAACATTTTAAATGTGTTCACCACGTTATTACACAAAATACCAGCGATCGTATCAAAAACAATTATCGACATATTGCCGACCATTTGGGAAATGTTGTATCGATGCGGAATGATATTTGATGAAATGCTCGTTAATGAAACGCTCCCATATCGGGATCCTGAAGAAAACGAACAAAATACACCATTATTTTACATATTGGTCGAAAATGTATTTGATGTAATCAAGTCAATTTTAAAACTTGACTGTCACTTGCCTAACATTTTAAATGTCATGCCCGATTTGGTGCATCACACTATTTTGTTTCTGGCAATTCCCAAAGATATGGAGGTACGGTGGAAAAGTGACCCGGAGGTTTACATCAACGAGGATATAGATGAAGAACTCTCTGAAAATTCTTTAAGACTTGCAGCTAAAAACTTCCTAGTGGTAAGTGGTTTATTATTTATAGTATACAATGTGATGCTCTCAAATAAGTGATACTACTTTTGATTTGTATATAATGAGTAACATCAGGGTCAACAAGTAGAAGCATTTAATTATGCATTTCTTTCTATATTAAAAGCAATACAGTATATTCCACATTACTAAAACTTATATTGCCTCCCAGACCCATTACAGACCGTTCGAAATCGAAAATCACAGTGAAAGATTTCTGGTTCCCCTTCAAAGGTTGTGAAACTAAAGTGCATTTTAGTATAATTACACGCTTTCTAGAGCTTTATATTGTTTCGTCAAGATTTGCATCACTTTCTCAGAATCTTTGGGTTTTATTACACATCTTTGAAACCGCATTTCGTGCATATACCAAAGATTTCTAGTATCATCACATTTTTGCTCCCTAGGTCCTTTGTAGCATTTTTATACCCAAATCCCTTCATCAGTTCAGAAAATGATATACGGAATAAGACGACAGACTGTCTCGAAACTCCACAGCTGCTAAACCTTCGATAGTTTCAGAAAGCACCTTCTTCTGGAACTCCTAATCTCAATCTCAATAAACCTTCATGTCTAGTAAAGAATAGGAGCCCAAACAAAAATGCGTAGGTAGCCCCCAATTTTTGATACAATACCAAGCATTGGTCTTTGTGTCAGAAGCGCCCGAAATATATGTAAATTTTGAAAAATGTTTTTAATATTGTTAGAATTATTTTGTCAAGTCATTTTTATGTATTTCAGTTCCTGTCGCGTCGAGTATATGCGCCCACAATGATAAATGCCATCACTGATGCGGTGGATAGGCACATCGTCTGTAGCACGGCGAAAACTGAATCATATTTTTGGCGTATTCAGGAGGCCACAATGTACGCAGTTGGCTGTTTAAGGGATTTCGTTCTTAACGCGCATAGCCATAAGGTACTGCAAAACTTTGATATTATGAATTATTTAAATCGATGGGCAGCCGAAGTGGGACCTTGTCCGTCATGGCTAATGCTAGCGCGCATTATGTGGTTAGGAGGACAATACTCTTCAATATTGGGCAACAATGCGCCTGCTTACATAAGAACTATTGCTGACAATTTGAATGCCTCGTCTTTTATATTGACATTTTCAGCCATAAGGTAATTATTTTTAAAGTTTATTTTCGGTTGATACCCATTGAAATTTCAGATCACTTTATTTACATATGCGTACAGCTAACCAATCAGAATACAAGTCTGTATATATAGAACTTCGTCAAACGTTAGCATATGCTTTAATGGATACATTAGATGGTCTAGGTGGCGCTATTCTACCGATGGGCCTGTCTGCGTTAGTTCAACTGTTAAAGGTAAGATCGTGTACTGATGCTCTCATTTGATATCAGTATTATTTCGCAGTTGGGTCCATTTGCCGATTGCATTGCGGAGAAATTAATATTGTTTATAATCAACATGTTTGATAAGAGTTTGCTCAATTATAAAATTGTCGATCATTTGCAAGTTATCATTAAGGAAATATGCTCGAATAGTTCGTGCGCAAAGACATTCCAGGAGAAGTTTTTACCCGTCTTTGTGGATTTGACAAATGAAATTATCTCTCCGCACAGTCGCCCGATTACGTCTTACAATGTGCAATGTAACGCGATTAGCATTTTAACGATTTTAGTCAAGTATTCAGAAGAGCCAATCAGCAATGAGCTGGTTGTCTACGGATTTATTCCGGTATCAACGATCATCTCGAGGGTTGATGATACATCGGTTATACAGGTAAATACAATTATAATAATTACATGTGACAAGCATAATTTGTTTCGCATTGATATGGGCATGTAAATCAAAATCTTAAATTTTATTCTTATTGTTAACCTTTCACAACACGCACCATATTTTGTAACTCGAGCGCACGCACCGGTCTGAGAGACCAATAGATTAAGGAAAATGACGTATACGACTTTATTACCAAAACTGTTTAGAAAAGCATTAAATGACATAATTGAGTGCTACTCAAATATTACAACGCCAAAAAATCTGAAACTGACTTTAATTTGAATATTTTATTATAATAATAATAATAATGTATATTTTGCCCAACAGATGAGTATCCAATTAACGGACAAAATCCATGTAACAAATACGCAAGCAAGTACAGTAATAAAAAGAAAAATTTAAATATATGAGTAGAATAACAATAAAATTAACATCATATATAACAAAGACAAAAAATATTTTAACATTTCTTATAATATTAATTATTAACAAAATCTAAAAATTGAACCTTTGGCAATACAAGATGTCATAGTTTTTTATATTATATTCGTTATGGCTGGCAGGCCGGCTGTCCGCGTGAGATCTCAACAACTACAATAGCTAGAGAATTCAAATTTTCACTAAAAGCTTTCTGCTATAGTGTAGATGTGCAGGCACTAGTCTATTTTGAGTTAGATTACTTGTGAGATCGATAATTGAAGAAAATAATTTCGGTATGGGTTTCGGGGGTGCTATAATTTTACCGTTAGATAGCGCTACCAGTATAAAAACTTATTTACTTTGTGATTTGTTTTACAAAATAAAGACGTACCCTCAATTGAAATTAAATCAAATTAATTATTTAACGCAGCCAAAATTACTCGTGAGATCGATAATTTTAAACTTCGCTACTAAAATACTGACCTGCATTACCAAAAATGCGCTTTAATCATGCATATGCTGATTTACAACTTGTTTTATATTTATAGGGCAATTCATTAGGACAAAACATTGAAAGTGATAAAATAAAAACAAATGAACATATTAATTTAAAAACCTTAATAGTAGTAGTGCAGTAAAGGTAACGTTGTCAAATAAACACAAAATAAATCAAGAAGTATCTACTACTTATGGTTGTCTAACGAGGGGGCAGTCATCGACATTAAGTTCTTGTCCTGACTTCTGAATCATCACTCTGGTTTCAAGTACATCGACTTTGTCCTTGGCCACTTCGTCGTCGTACTCTTGAGTCCTTAGGGACTTCATCGTAACGCCTTTGGAGGCTGAGGAGTTCCTTTTTATATTCATCCATTAAAAAAAAATAGTAATCAGCAATTCACAATTGCCTTAGGCGAGGCCGTAGGTTACTTGAAAAAAATAAAATATATAAGTAGTATGGCACTGAAATATATTGTCAGTCGATTTTCGTACAATTCGGGCATTTATGCCTAAATATTTCCATAAAAAAAGTAGTTTGTACAAAAGCACAAGACCAAGTATTTCCAATTTTGAACCATAACAAATTAATTTTCGTTGCTCTGCTCCCTATTTCACTGTCACTACATTGTCTAGTTTTTCGATTATTGCAATGAAAATGCAAATAGTTTCAATGAAGAATTTATTTGCACTGTCTCCGAACTGCATCTTTGTAATCGTAACTTTTAATTCCTTCACAGATTTTACATTCTATATTTATTTTCTATCTATTGACTATTATACCTTGATTTCCACGATAAAAATCGTATCTGTGGATGAACTGTGGTATTTCCGAATATGTAGGGACCTACCTACTAACCTACTTCTTGTTGTTAAAAATTTAATTCGACCATAATTACAAATTACAAACATTTTTAATTTTGGTATAAGTATCTAAAAAATGATCAAAGTCCTCGTGTGAGATCGAAGGGACTTCAGCGCATTTTTGTGTGGCAGATCAGTGTTTTATTAGCCAATATTGACTCCACCATCAATAAGATCTTGCCGAAAGCTACCACGTTCACTTTGTCGGTACCATTTTCTCACTTACCGTGCACTCGCAATTCGCGTTTGAAGTTTTGACTCCACCATCAGTAAAATCCTTTGGGGGTTACCATATTCCCTTTGTCGACACCCACTTCTGATCACCCGCAACAATTCGGATTTGAAGTTTCGACTCCACCATCAGTAAGATCTCGTCGGGGGTTACCACATTCCCTTTGTCGATACACAGTTCCGACGTCCCGTTCATTCGTAATTCACATTTTGGTAGATTTCGCTAAAATCCCGGCATAAAATCGTATTCAAGTTTTGGGTACTTCACATAGCTCGACCTTCTATTAGTGACACGAGAAAGAGAGACCGCGATTCGCGCTGTAAGAAACTTTTGGGCACCCAAAGTCGACTACCCCTCGAAGCGCGCCGCGCAAAAGGTGGTTTATTTCGCCCCTAGGAAAAAAAACAAAATTCCGCCATGCAGGAGTTGTGTGCGTTGACAAGATCTTCCCGACGACACCAATTTGAAAACAATCGGAGAAAAACTGTAGAAGAAGATAGATAAAAACTGAAAAATCTCCAGGTTAGTATAATACGCTCGGGGATGGCGTCCAGATGTCGTCGACTCCAAATCTTGTAGCCCCATCCCTAACGTTCTTAATTACACGGCCCCGATAGTTACATGTACACTCCTTGTCTTTTTACAAGCGTTTTTCTACGGGCGCGCATTTACTGCCAGCCAGCCAGCCAGCCGACCAGCCAGCCAGCCAGCCAAAGTGAGATTAAAAGCTACTTTTTACAAAAAAAATTTTTGCAAAAATGCGCTAAAAATGGAGTGGGTGCTCTTGACAAATTTCGTTTTCTTGATATAAGTAGCTTCACTTCACTTCACTTCAAAACCCATCTTATTTCTATTAAACACAGCTATACTAGAGCAGGACCGCCGACAAGGGGGGCAAACCGGGTCCTGGAGCCCGTATGCAAAATTACGTCACATCGGCAGAAGGCGAGCGTTCATTTAGTCTACTACACTACTTTCTACAACACCACAGTACAAAATCTTTTACTATCGACTACGCTGAATTTTTCCGCGGGTGAAATCGCGGAGGTTGAAAGGGGTGGAAACTGGTATTTTGCAATTTGTTGGAATTGTTGGACAAAGTTGGATGAAAGACATTTTCAGTAGGTTGTTCTACATTTTTATGCGGCACCACTTCTTAAACCCATCGTACTGATGCTCATATAGTTTTTTGAACTTCGGTGGTATCAATTCTTCACCTACTTCGGCTGCTCTTTTATCAATATCAATACACCTTTATCACTCATGAGCATGACCAATAGATTTTTCATTCCTTCGAAAAAGAGGTGTTTTTTTCAGAAATCGTGAGATCTCGGAAACGGTTCAACTTTATGGGCCCAAAAATTATCTCCTTTTTTATCATAAAAAAAGCTATGTTTCCTCCAAATAAGAAATAAGAATAAAAAACGAAAAAAACGGTTTTTCTAGGAAAATTTGAGGTACCTATATGTGAAAATAGTGCAGATGCAAAAGTTGCTCATTTTAATCTCTATAACTTTTACATTCAACATTTTCGTCTAGAATTAATAGTTTTTCCACAATTTGCAAAACACCACTTTCAACCCCAGGGATTTCACCCGCGGAAAAATACAGCTGTTTTAATTATTTTTTCACAATTTCTAATCATTTCACCTGCCTGAAAAACCCCGTTTCGCCCGGTAACTAATTTTTTTTGAAAATAAATTATTTTAGAGCTATTTATAGCCTGGACTAATAATAATTATGAAAATTCCTGTGTTTGTATGAAAATGTCTAGTTTTATATGTATAATATAGATATACCTAATAGAGTCAGGGAGACATTTCTGAAAAAAGCATATGTAACAGCGTTTTGTGCTACAAACGATGCGCCCTGTTGCCAGACTCCATTTTGACATTTAAACCTTTAAATCCAAAATATGGCAGCCGAAATGTTTCCCTGACTATAAGAGTGATGGACAAAAAATTTTTCATTATAGGTGCCCGGTCATAAAAATAAAATACATTGCCACGGGTAAAGACATGCCGCCCTGTACTAGAGAACAATGTAGGGGCCGAGTCATAGTATGATGGACAAACAGAACACCGGACAGACGGTAACAATAGTTTTCTAGCTGGGGCTAGGACAAAATGTTCCCTTGAACTCAGATTACATTGTAATGTAATCGTCATCAATGTAATGTAATCTGTGCATGGAGCAGTTTCGTGTTACAAAAGAAAGCATTACGCGCGTGTTTACTCAAACACCTGCCTCCGTATTGCATAGTTATTCATGCCAGATTAAGTACAAAATCTGGCTAATTTTGCAATAGCATTTGTTTCCTTTTTTACTAATTAAGTAGTTAGTTCGTACTTTGCAAAAAAAATAAATATAAAACACAAACGAAAAAAACATAATTTAGAATGGGAATTCAAGTTCAAGTTTAATCGCAAACTAGATTTTGATGTCGTGTATGAAAACAAACCCGCCAGCATTATATATCGTATATTTATATACCGCAGAAGCGAGTAAATAAAAATTCCTTGCGGGTTTGTAACCCTACTGTGTGTCATCTATAGTCGAATAAACAAACTTTGTAAATTAGTTGAACTGAATTAGAGTGGCGTTATTTTATTTTGCAAATAGAGGGCGCGTTTAAGGATACCCAAGGTATTTAAATTAAGGATATTTTATCCTTAATTTTGTTAACAAATAAAATGCATTGAGGTGAGCTATCTGTTGTATTTAATCTGTGCTGTAAGTGATTGATTGGACTAAATTTATAGTCACACTTCGTCTTGTTACCTTTTGCTATAGATATTATGTTTTGTATTTCTTTGTAAAAATGGTATTTTCGTTAAATAAATAAATAAAAAAAAACACAAAATGGGGAAATAGCGAAGTCCGGCCCATGGTTTGATCCGGCTCGCGGTTAGTACCAGTCATTTATATTCGTAAAAACAAATGACAGGATGACTGAGGAATATCTAGAGAGCGTTTTGCGAACTTCTCCCACTAATTTGGAGCCAAATTTCGATGTTATAATTAAACAGTTAAAATTTCATTCGACTCAGGGCATCCAAATAATAATTTTTGTCAAGCTGATTTTTTGTTCCTTATCCTCTTTGGCCCGCTTAAATGCTGTAATTATTTTATGTGGCCCTCTTTTAAATTTATTTCCCCTTCCCTGCTCTATCCACTTCCTTATAACTTTGCGTGGGTTTACCGATGAAATTCGTCTGGAGCAGAATTTTTTTTTCTTCCTCGTAATGTAGGACTGTGTTTGATGTTCGAGATGAGGGGGCATTCCCCTCATGTCCAAAGTCTTCTGCCCCGACATTGGACATGGTCCTTCGAGCCATCAAGGACGTTTCTTTCGCATGTGCAGTGTATGGAATGGCGTGGACGATTTAGATAAAATTGCCAAGGAGTGTGAGAGAGAAAGAAGTAGTCTAAACTTGTGTGTCACTTCTGTCAGCACTCACCAAGTGCAATAAAGGACTTTTTTCCCTCTACAAAATGGCGTTGAATAACAAATAAAAACGATTTTGTAAAATTTTGTTTCTTTCAGGATATCTCAGAAAGTAGTCGGAATTTTTTCAGTTTCAAAATGGCAGTTTGTTAAGCATCAAAATACGCAACTTTGCTCAATTTAAACTACCTACTTATCTCTTACAGTTTCCGAGATTCCCATGGTGGTCCTCGAATTTGAATCAGCCTGTATAATCTAAGCGATATTTTCGGATTGGACACTTCATTGTTCGCTGGATCAGTAATACAATGACACTTTGTGTGCCAACTTTTGACATTTTAACCTTAAAACATAAACAATTTTGAACCAGCTTACCTTAACATAAAACGAACAAGGAGAAAAATTGATTTTACTGCCTTTGTATACTAAATATAGTTTTTTTAAAGATGATGCAAAGAAAAAATTATGCTTGTCTTTTAGCAAAAGAAAACTAGCAATGTGTACCAAAATTTTTTGTTCTTTCATTTCAGCTGAGCTCAGAATGTCTTCGTAGTTACCTATGCAAGGCAACATCTCGAGTTCTGACATTCCAGGATAACGACGGCCGCACTGGAAGCGAGTGTGTATTAAACATTCTTAAATGCTTGCTGGACCCTACAAAAAGTGAATATATGTGCGAGGAGGTTGGTCGTTTCTTCATAACGGCAATGCACACATTAGGATGTCAGCTGGACCAACACTTTTCTTTTGTCTTAAGAGGTCTATTGAGTGCAGTACAACGGGCGGGTAGCGCACCAGTGAAGGCACCATTATTAGGAATATTTTCCTATCTCTTCTTTTGCCATTTTGATGCGACAGTTCATTTTCTAACGTTAATACCCGGACCGAGAGGACAAAGTGCCTTGGCATTTATTCTTGGGAAATTATCTTCAACTAAGTATTCTTTGGATAAAAAATATTTCTTACATTTACAGTAAGTATTACCCACAAAGGCTAAACCTTTAAATAATCTTATATTTTCTAGCACTGTAGCATTATGTCGTGTGGTTGAGCTTGCGATAACTCAACAAGATAGGCGCATTCTAGATATAAAAGTTAGTTACGTTAAAGAGGATGTCAACCAACCAAGCTGCTCCACTTCGATGCCCATAAATACTACAGAACATCCTATTCTGTTGGATATTATAAGGGCTTTATTGGAGACTTGCAAATGGCTCGTGTCTCGTGCAGCAACCGACAATCAAACTGTGGAAAGTAGACACGTATGGCGACGTTCGTTCGGTCAGGCTTCAACGTCAAGAGACGATGATTCTGTGGACCCACCAGACGGGTCAAGTTCTGGTGATTCAGATTATATAAGTAGCGAAGAAGAGGAAAGCATTGTAGAGGAGAGTTTAGATCCCCTGGATGTCAACGATCCGATATATAGCATCAATGTAGTTGAGTATCTACAAATTTTTTTTAGTAAGTGCTCCAACGATCCTTTTTTCTACAATTACGTCCACCTGTTGGATAACTGGGAAAAAGAGTTCTTACGGCAAATAAATGATTCGGTAACGTTTGAGTAAGGTGGAAGTTGATCGTTATGACAACAGTCATGTGCCTTTTGCAATGTGATTGTTTGATTTGTATTTTTGTGAATAAATCTGACAAAGTCTAGTTTTCCAATTTTCACTCTTGAACCAAAATATTTCCCGGGCTTTTTTAAAAATATGAACCAAAGACATTAAAGTGCATTTAGAAACAGAAATTGTTATTCGTTTGAGGTTTCTTGACAGCATTAATTAAGAAACAATCTTAGCAACTTTGTCAGATTTAATTAAAGCTAACTGTGGTATTATTTTATTATAGTTGTTAGATTATCTTTTGGTTAGTACAAATTTTATGATACTCACTAAATTATGTTATAAAGTTTGTTGGTGCGTAAGTATATGTTCAGTATTAATTAAATATATGTTGTTATGGTACTTATGTAAAACGTAGATTTAGTCAAGTGAGGAGTAATCAATCTGTGATGCACACCTTGTTGAAATATGCAACACTTCAGTTTAACATCGATACGCAAACAGGGACTTGGTGAAATAAGTACCATGTCACAGAAAGGGATTGACAAAGAAGAATAAATGATGAATGTGTAAGCTACAGAAATGTATTCTTCATTTAGTAATAAGTGTTTTTGTGTTCCTTTAATATTTAGCCTTTATAAAATTATTACCCTTGTTACAATCCGGCCTGTAATCGAATTTGGGGTAACTCTTTTCACAAAGGCTTTTTTATTTGTTTGATATTTCGTTATAGCTTTACTCGAGTTTGTAGGGTATAAAATCATAGTGCTATTCGTGGCAGGTGCCGTCAGACCTTAGTTAGGTAGTCGCCACCGTTCATGATTGGCACGTATGATTTTGTACTATACAAAAAATTATTAGATGCACTGCCGTCACTTTTTGCACGTTACAGAGTTATATTTTAGTTTGATTTAAGTATTGATTTTGAAATTTGATTTATTTGTTTTTCTTACCTATTTATATGTTTTTGTTTGTCTAGTTCCTGTAAGTTTTCCCTATTGTTAGATCTAACATTGAATAAGACTGAAAGTCATTGCCACGCAATACAAAAAACAGCAGTCTCTTTCTTGTTTTGTTCTTTCTGTAGATGAACTGTGATTTCTGTGGTAACATAATGATATCGTCTATGAAACTGCTCTTTTGTATTGCACGCAAGTTAGTGATCGTTACGGTCTGTTTATTAAATAATCTCAGGTGCAAATTTGCCACTTAACTATATCGGTGATAAATAGGTAAAGAGATTTTATATTAAATTTTATAAGTTTTATATTCAAATTAAAAAGTTCCTAACAAAAGTGATTGTATATAGACTAACCCCGCAACCCCACCATTTCAATAATTTTATTGTAAATCGTGTTGCCTGTGTCGTTTGTTCTGATGACCAGTACAACAGCTAAACCTAATAAGCAAGTGCGGAAGTAATTGCATGTATAAATTAATCATGTTGAAATTTAAATTAATGCAATTGGGTTTTTTAACACTTCCTTGGCATAGATAAAACTCCTTTATGAAATCACATTTTCTGTATATCTGATTGTCTGCGACTATAGTGTGAATTGAATTTTGTACGTTTTCGTTGTTCATGTGTATGATTGGGGCAACAGAGCATGATAGCGAAGGGGTAACTCATATAGTCCTAGCGTATTCAGAGTGTTAAGTGGCATCTTACATTCAATTTATTTCAATGAATACTTGGCTAATTTACTGTTATACTGAAGCATAGAGCCCTATGACTGAAGTCAAAAGTATGTATCCTGACTCGATGTTCAGAAAAACGGCCATGTTTTTTTTATATATAGAACATAACAAACGTTATCCCGAGTACCTGCCCATCGGAAGCCGGAATGTATATATAAAGGCAAAATGAGAGCTGCATTACTCAGAAACGTTTCAGCATAGTTTTAGTTGTTTTAATTACAGTTTCGGATAGCGTTTCAGCCGATTTTAGATCATGGCAGACTGTTTAAAACCTTGAGTGGTGTTTTAGGTAAAAAAAATACAGTAAAAAACCACCTACAACAGGTGTTTCTGTGACTACAAGTTTCTCAGCATGATCCTAGCAATGCTTTACTTTACACCCCCATTTCAATCATCTTAGCAGTTTAAGCCCAGATTGTTGGAGTGGCTAAAATACATAGAAAAACAGAGTTAAAACAAAGAGTAACTAATAATATTCTTTGGTTAAATGTAAAACTTGAAATGATTTTTGTATGATTACGTGAAATAGAAAATATGTAGATAGGTAATTAAAATTTCAAATAAGAATGGATATACTTCGATTGCATAAATTGCATTCCTACATATAAAGATGTCATGCAGTCCTTTCTATGTAAACTGTAGGTCCATGTAAAGCTATTTCTGAGCGCTAACTCCATTAGACATTTGGTGTGCTCTCCCCTATTTTCCCCATGGCTTGTTCTCGCTGTCTGTTCCCCTCTAACTCCATTCAAAGAAAGTCTTTTTTCTTTATTCACCCTGAGGCAACCATGGGACCGCTCAAAAATGGAACCAACAAAATAATTTGTATGCCCTGTTGTATTCTGCACCTACACGTGTCGATTGTCGGAATTAATCTTTTTGTCTACCCTGCAGTTTCTATGTGAGTCCATTCCCTCTGCCACTGTACGTTCCCTCATTTTTTCCAATCCAAAACAATTCGTACTTTTTCCATCAGACTTCTCAATCAAAAGTTATAGACTAGAAAGAAAATTCAAAGGGCTGTAAATTTTGAACTAGTAGCCCCATCTTGGAACTGTTTGAAATTATGAATTCTACAGGCCACATTCTATAAGAAAAATTTTTTTCCGGGTCGATCTGAGACAATTTTTTTTGAGGGCTTCAAAAAAAGGCAGTGTACAACCTTCCTTTTTTACCAAAAATCGACTGCACCAAAATTTCTCGGGAAAACACTTTTTCTTATTAATTTTGGTGCGCAGAATCCAAAACAATTCGTACTTTTTCGATCAGACTTCTCAATCAAAAGTTATAGACTAGAAACCAATTTCGAAAAAAAATTCAAAGGGCTGTAACTTTTGAACTAGTAGCCCAATCTTGGAACTGTTTGAAATTATGGATTCTACAGGCCACATTCTATAAGAAATTTTTTTTTCCGGATCGATCTGAGACAATTTTTTTTCGGGGCTCAAAAAAAGGCAGTGTATAACCTTCCTTTTTTACCAAAAATCGACTGCACCAAATTTCTCGGGAAAAC
>NW_022170510.1:7735869-7736609 GCF_008802855.1 Photinus pyralis
TTTTATTCTTATTACCGCGGGCGACTAATCTATGGTCGAGTTGATGGGGCTTTGATAACGTTCTAGATTCTAGAAGGTTCTCTATAATACCTACTTCGCGGTCTAAGAGAAAAACGGAGAGCCTGACAAAATTGTAAATGATTTATTTTATACAGAATTGGATGATATACATAATTTTCATAACAAACTGCTGCAAAGAATAGAAATCGTCATATTGGCGAAAAACTGATCTTCGTGACTTCGTTGACTTCCAATAACTTCGTTAGTCGACTCGTACTTCTGCTATTTGTTTAAACTCTGTAATAAATGTGTATACAAAAATGGAGGTCACTCACTAGGACCCAGAGTTGACATCTTATATACTCATACATAAAATTGTAATAAATTGGTCAATTTTTTTTTAAAAAGCTGTAGTAATTTTAGGGAAGTTTTGGCGATTGTGAACTGCTTATATACTGAGGTGTAGGCATTGTTTAGTATTTTAAACATGGGATCGGTTACAAATTGTTAAGCGCTACTACCAACTTATGTATAAATTTCACACCCACAGACAAGTAAAGTTCGGGTTTAACAGAAGTTCTAAAACCTTTCTAGAATTATGGAAGCTGCGAATCTCAACTATTATATCAACCTGTGAAGCATCGCTTGCTTCTAATGTAATTTCCAGTTACTTTGTCTTATTAAAACTCGCTCCACTTGTGTACCTTCAACAATAGAATTAGCGGACTAAGATCAAAAAC
>NW_022170510.1:8386075-8430777 GCF_008802855.1 Photinus pyralis
TTGAACTAGTAGCCCAATCTTGGAACTGTTTGAAATTATGGATTCTACAGGCCACATTCTATAAAAAAAATTTTTTCCGGGTTGACCTGAGACTATTTTTTCTTCGGGGCTCAAAAAAAGGCAGTGTATAACCTTCCTTTTTTACCAAAAATCGACTACACCAAAATTTCTCGGGAAAACACTTTTTCTTATTAATTTTGGTGCGTAGAATCCAAAACAATTCGTACTTTTTCGATCAGACTTCTCAATCAAAAGTTATAGACTAGAAACCAATTTCGAAAGAAAATTCAAGGGGCTGTAACTATTAAACTAGTAGCCCAATCTTCGAACTGTTTGAAATTATGGATTCTACAGGGCCCATTCTATAAGAAAATTTTTTTTCCCGGTCGATCTGAGACAATTTTTTTTTCGGGCTCAAAAAAAGGCAGTGTATAACCTTCCTTTTTTACCAAAAATCGACTACACCAAAATTTCTCGGGAAAACACTTTTTCTTATTAATTTTGGTGCGTAGAATCCAAAACAATTCGTACTTTTTCGATTAGACTTCTCAATCAAAAGTTATAGACTAGAAACCAATTTCGAAAGAAAATTCAAGGGGCTGTAACTTTTGAACTAGTAGCCCAATCTTCGAACTGTTTGAAATTATGGATTCTACAGGGCCCATTCTATAAGACAATTCTTATTAATTTTGGGGCGTAGAAACCTGGCAAAGGTGATTACACCTAAAGCATACCGACCAATCAGTTTTATGTCTTTTCTTCTTAAGACACTTGAAAGACTGTGCGATAGATACATAAGGGATACGGTTTCCTCTGCGCCCTAACCAACACGCATATTCCCCAAGAAGATCTACAGAAATAAGGGGTTGTATAGGAGATGTACTCCCCCCCATACCCACCATGGCGAGGGCCCTGGGGGATCCGTCATCTTGAATTCCACGTTATAGGGGTTCCGGGTTTAAAAAAGTAAGCAGTAAGTAAACAGTCTTTATTTATAATTTCATAATTGATGCAAAGAAATTGTTGAAATGTTTTAGATTGTGACGATGAAGCTAAATTCATCGTTTGACTTCCCTGTTCTGAAACAGAAAAAAATTACTCAGAGTGAGTACCGACTACACAAGTTCAACCCGAAAACAGAAGACCCAAGATCACAAGATCGTCTTTAACGCCGGTGCTATTCATTTTAACGATTAATTTTTTACAATTTTAAAACAAAACAAGAGTTGCGAGTACAATGTAGTAACGAAACAAAAGCGATAGAAACTTTCGACAAAATAAACAACCCTCCTAAAGATCTTATTGTATATTTTTGAAAAGGCAACAAAACAAGTGAAACATTCCGACGAAATTTAGCGTTTATCATCGTCTCCATCAATTTGTATAGTAGCTAAAAAGTAAGTAGAATATGAAACGTTTTCGATGTATCTTTTCAACATTATTATTGCCGCGTTATAAAGCAATTTATCTTTCTTTGTGGTCATAATATGTTTGGAATTCCGACCCTGTCGATACAAAGTTGATTTACTTTGTTGGCGGTTAACCCTAAAGATCACGCTTATTGTATTATGACCGCGGTGGTAGGTAGATAATAAATGTAGCTGCCCAGGGTTTACGGAATTTTGCATATAAACCGGGCGGGCGTATTTAAATTAAGAGCTGTAACATTTCCACCTTAAAATTTAAATTAGCAATTTGTTATACAGGACAACACATCAGAAACGTTAGTGCACTAATAAATGGATAATCGATTTTTGCCATATTCTCTCAGTCTCTAATTTATATACAAGGACGCTGTTGGTCACTACTGCCCATTACATACATTCTACAACAAGAAGTAAACTTCAAAAGCATTTAAGGGGATGTAAGCTTTGTTATAACGAAATTGTGTAACAGCATATAAAGCCGTGTAACATGCCATATACAGTTACAGTTAATTCAAAAAACCTACCGTGAAAATATGGCTCGTGTTAAAGATACGGAACCATTGTTAAATTACATGTACCTAGTGTGCAAAACACGTAAATCCAATTTATAAAAATTTGAAATTGCCGCTTTCTTTATGTAATATTACCCACACGAAAAACGGCTTGATGATGCTTTTACCAACGATTTTCATGTATACCCCTTTCTGGTGCAATTATCACAATTTAAATTTGTGATTTGCATAAATCTTGTAGGAAGTACGGAGATTAATAACTACATTAATTACTACACCTCTTATTTGAACTAAACAATCAATCTATGTCAAGTGTAGTTTGCGTGTATGAGAATAAATAAATCAGGTTAAGCTTCCTCAGGCTCGACTTAAACACTCGTAATTATTACGACAAAGTAGAAAATTACTGTTCTTAATTAACATCGGTAATAAATTTTATACAGTCGTAAAAAGGTAGGCAATTCCGCAAATGAAGCCCAAAATTTGCAATAAAAAGCCTCAATTAAAATCACAGGAAATCTGCACGAAGTTAAAGGTCTCTTATGTTTTATGTAATTATAACAGGAGGAAATGTTATGACTCGTAAAGCTTATTAATTTTGATGAAAAAGGTTTACCACATATCTCTTGTACCCTATAGATCCTCCAGCTACTTATGTGGTGGACGCACTACCCCATGATAGTGTAGTGGCTCATTCTTATAACTAACATAGTTATTACACGAGAATTACGAAAATTAGTTAAAAGTTTTATGTAGCATCAAGTCTGTATTGTTGATTTTTTGAAATTCAAGTCAACGGAGTCATATGTACAGAGCCCTAATAGACCGGGAGGCAGCGTACCTATAAATAAAATATAGTAACTAAACCATAGGCGACAAAAAATTCGACAATACAGGCTGAAAGTACGTTGAAAACTAATAATAAAATCACTCGTCTGCCAGTCGTAAGTGGCAGCATTACCTTGGGGCGGCGCTGAATAGGTGACTTCTTTAGGTGATCAACTAAATTACCAAACTATAAGACGCCCTCCAATGTAGGGAAAAACACCCCTGAACTAAACCATGAGGACCGTATAAAAATTATACATAAAAAATTCCTCTTTTTGTCACTGCTTTAAAATATATCCTGGCAGACGATATTAAGTGTAGCTTTAATAGTGGCAGACGTCTTAGAAGTTAAAAAATTTAGGTATAGTAAATCCCAGCGAGTGCGAGCGTGTGAGAGATAAGCGCGCGAGAGCATAACCAACAGAGATAGCGATAGGATACTGACTACTGAGATCTTTCAAACCATTTGATTCTAAACTTCTGATTCACATAGTTCCATCCACTTCAATCAAACGGATTGTAGAAACTCAGACATTTTTCGGTGGCATTCACCCAAATTGCGATCAACTAAACCATGAGGACCATGCATACACAAGTCATACATCCGGTAAATGCGTGGGAACCCGGTAACGCGTTACCCTGCGCGTTACACACATCAACACCCAAATTCACGAACATCTCTCGAAGATTTATGAATTTCTGCGGGTTATTGGAAAAGAGACCTACTTCCAACTATACCTTGATGGTGGCGTCAATTTTACATTTCCCAAAGCAATAACAGCAATATCCATATCGGAAGCGCTAATAATGACTTTGCTACTTGTTGGTAGTTTACCAAGATGGTCAATTATTCCAGAATCTGCCTCTTAGTGGCTGCAGCACAATTCAGTTTTTACCACATCATCTTCCCTTGTCACAAATTTATAGCCTGTATCTTCATATGTGGCAAACACAACTTTCCTTCCAAGTACAGCGCAACAGGTCTTTTTGCCTATGAACGGTATAAGTAATCTATAAGAGAGGCTTTGAGCTATCATTGCGAAGTGATTTTATGAAATTTGCAGGCTGCTTCTTAGTGGAAACAGAAATTGAGTAGGATTGTAAACTTTCCTTATTTTGATCCCAACGATCATGTTCTGCGTCCTTCATGGAAGGGGTAACTATCTGTCAAAAGTAAGATGTACTTCTCTCGCTGACACAGCACAAATCTTGCCGAGGATGTGTTCAGAAAATCGCTCAAAGGTTTACCGGAGATCTTTTAAAAGATGCAAAAAAAATAATCCATCGATTAAAACAACATCTACAACTGGCGATGGACTAGGAGCACTTGAAGAAATCATACTTCCGAAAAAGTTTCAGCAAAACAAACTTGTCGATTTTAATCATCGATCCATCAATGTTGCATAGAGACAACGGAACTGGAGTCAGAGGATAGTTTAGAACGAGCTGAAGATCTATCTTCTTTTCTCTTCAAGTTTTCTGTTTCTCAGTCTGAGAAGAATTCAAGAAATACCGACAATCTTATCGCGAAATAAACAATTTATTATATTCCCTAATTTAATTGGCTTGGTAACTCCAAGCGGTGGGTAAATCTATAGCTATCTCTGTTCGTTGTGCTCTCGCGCGCTTATCTCTCACAGGCTCGCACTCGCTGGGATTTACTATATCTAAATTTTTTAACTTCTAAGACGTCTGCCACTATTAAAGCTACACTTAATATCGTCTGCCAGGATATATTTTAAAGCAGTGACAAAAAGAGGAATTTTTTATGTATAATTTTTATACGGTCCTCATGGTTTAGTTCAGGGGTGTTTTTCCCTACATTGGAGGGCGTCTTTCGCTACCAACGTTGCACTTGAAATCGTCTGCCATAGCATATTTGAAAACTATGGAAAAAATGGGATTTCTTGATACAAATCTTTTCCGTGACCCTTATAGTTTGGTAATTTAGTTGATCACCTAAAGAAGTCACCTATTCAGCGCCGCCCCAAGTTAATGCTGCCACTTACGACTGGCAGACGAGTGAGTTTATTATTAGTTTTCAACGTACTTTCAGCCTGTATTGTCGAATTTTTTGTCGCTTATGGTTTAGTTACTATGTACGCTGCCTCCCGGTCTATAAAGAAAAGCACCCAAACGTAAAAAAATTTGAAAAATTTTGAATAACTTGACGCTGTGTATCGGGAAATGAGGTATCAAACGACGTTCATACAGTATTGTGATTCATGTAGATTTCGAAAATGCAATAAAATATAGGGTGCTCGACTATTTAAAATAATAAAGTTGCTATCCACATCCGATAAAACCGGAAGTGAAACGATCACGATAATATTCTCTTTCGATAGACCATTACAAAATAATGTTGGTAAGCAAATTTTCAGATTTAAATTATTAATGGAAGTCTACTGAATACTTTTAGGTAACGGTTTGCGTGAAACAGCCTGCATAGTGAAACGTAAAAGTATGCAGGTCACGAACTTTTATTAAGCATAATTTTGTAACCCTAACGCATTGAATAACTAAGGGTAAGGATGTTGCTGCAAATAAATTTTCATATACTATATAATTTTGCTATTTCGATACTTGGATATTTTGAGTCGCATCTACCTACAACTTGAGGGTATGTATGCTACGTAACTACGCCTTAAATAGAGGGAATCAAAAGTATAATTTCAAAGCAGGATTCCCATTAACTTTGATAGTTTAAAGAACTCGAGTAACAACTAAACTTGTAAAAGAAGTGCTGCTTTGAAGACATGAACAGGGTACGATCCGTCTGCTAAAAACTTTACTTTATTAA
This sequence comes from Photinus pyralis, assembly GCF_008802855.1. Taxonomy (NCBI): domain Eukaryota; kingdom Metazoa; phylum Arthropoda; class Insecta; order Coleoptera; family Lampyridae; genus Photinus; species Photinus pyralis. Next base: position 8,391,643 of record NW_022170510.1, read on the forward strand.
AAGTTTTCGCTAAAGACGTTACTGACATTAGACCTTCCCTCTCTTAACAGTTTCTCGTGTCGTGCACTTTACAATACAATTGCGATTATTCACAAGGAAATTGTAATTAATAGTTGTCTCCCTTATATTTACCCACGGTGCAAGAGAACCGTCGACTTATTCAAGTAATGCGCGTACGAACTTCATGTGAAGAAAAAACAGTTTACATAAATTGTTAGTTAATTCGCATATGTATCTCAAGTTCATACAGTATTGTGATTCCTGAGATAAGCAACGGTGGTTTCCCATAAAAAGTAGGAGGAAATAGAAATTCTTCATACGTTGTTGTCTACCTGAATTAGCTCTTAACAGTGTTCGGTAGTAAAAATTTTTCATCCGAAAATTATTAGTGTAAAAATTTGATGCTATATGACATTGACAACTGTCTGGCTCCTGTATTCAGTTCAAAGTTAAACCCAAATACACTCGTAAACAATTCTGTGAAAAAATGCTACGTTAAGTTAGTACAATGCGATCAAAAATGAGTTGCTTTCGAGTCACCTTTGGAATTTTTGTTTACATGGGAAATCGTATTTAACTTGAACTTCCAAAGGCGACTCGACAGCAACTCATTTTTGATCGCCCGTTAGTAAATTAAATTACAAGCAAGCTTTGATCAAAGGATTAAATGTGTGGAATTTTAGCGAACAAAATTTGGTTTATAGATATTTATATGATCAAAGTGATCCTCTACTGCTATTGGCGTGACTGACGGATTTTATCTGACACTCTATAAGCACTTTTGCAGTTCGAATGTAAAGTGTAAACGGAGATTGAAATAACATACCCCGATATCTCGAGTCATGAAGCATGAAGGGATGACCAGAAGCTTCATTAAGATTAGAGAAAGAGATAAAAATTTAAATCAAACATAAAGGACGTGAACTCAAGCAACAAATTTACGGATCTTTGACGAACCCCACATTGCTATGAAACGGTCGATTATCGGGAAAAAAACATTTTTTGATAGAATTTGGCCTGTAGAATCCTTAACTTCCAACAGTTTGAAGAATGGGCCACTAGATCGAAAGTTACAGCCCCTTGAATTTCTTTTGAAATTGGTTTTTTGCCTATAACTTTTCATTCAGAGGGCCAAATGACAAAATACGAGACGTTTTGAAATCTACAAAACTAAATTACTAGAAAAAAATGTTTTCCCGAACATTTTTGGGGTATTCGATTTACGGAAAAATGAATTGTCTGATATCGACCGAGAAAAAAACATTTTCTTAAAGATTCTGGCCTGTAGAATCCATAACTTCCATCAGTTTGAAGATTGGGACACAGATCAAAAGTTACAGCCCCTTGAATTTTTTTTTGAATTGGTTTTTTGGCTATAACTTTTGATTCAGAGGTCCAACCGACTAAATACGAGACGTTTTGGAATCTACGAAGCTAAATTAATACGAAAATGTGTTTTCCCAAACATTTTTGGAGTATTCAATTTTCGGTGATTCGTCACATTTTAAAAAACATTAAAAAAACAAGCCGAGGGGGACGATGTAATCCCAGTAAAAACCTTTTTTGATTTACTAAATTTATTCCAAGTTAGAAACACACCATGTATACGAACTACTTTTTAACATTTTACTACTTCAATTATTTGTCAATTTTTTGTAGATAAAAGGCCCGATTCTCGTAGTGTAGAGGACTACCACATCATTTCAGAGATACGTTGCTGATATCTTTTGTTGCTAAATGTAGTTTAAAAGTAACACATTTGGCGGTGAAATCCAAATTTCGAGCAGCATATTTTTGCAATGCACGATATCTCTCTGGTGCCATATTATGTAACATTTCATATTGGTGCCGTAAAACTAGCAACTAAAAAATGATGGTAAGGGATCCTACAAAACATTGACTGAAAGTTGCATAATTAAGAACGGCAAACAATGAAAGACGCGTTCAATTTAAACAATGAAAGTTGCTCATTTATTATTTGTCTACACGATCGAGAGTTATTGTTGAACCCGTAAAGCTCCCGCTTTTGTTATCGCTTCTAAAGTGAAAATAGAGGGGGTATTTTCAACAAACTATTTCTAAGTAAAGTGAATCTTGCTTTTCAAGACTTTCCAGGCATACAGAAATTACATTCGAAATATTTTTTTATTAATCTTCATTAAACCTTTTTAGTTTTCAACACATCTTTATCTCCAGACCGATTTTCTCCGCCGATGAAAGTAGACTGTGAAGTGCCAAAGTAAAAGAGCGTGCAATCCATTTTAGAAATACATAAAAGAGCGAAAAGTTTGTGTATTTTATTTACGTTCGCTTGGCGAAATACGAAGGATGTGAAGATTCATCTCTTACACGCTCACTAGTGTTCTATCGGCAAGTTTGGATTATTTTCGAGAAAGTTTTAAACTTTTACATTTCTATTTACCATCACCCCGCGCTATAATCGATAAAGCGCAATTGGGGTAATTTATGTAGACTACATATATCAGGCTTACAGCAGTTTTTCTGTACATGAAAATGAAAATTATAAATGAGATACTATAAAGTTGCAACTAACACTGTGTAAAGATAGACGATGGTTACATGGTTGAGTGAGCCATTTGGTTTTAGCGCTTCTATCGCATGAATTGATCACTGTTATATCATTAAACGAGCAAAATTAATTAATAAAGCCATTCTCAAGCTACTGTTTAATTGCGCGTTAAACAAGTACACGGCTACGAAATGGACACTCAACCTACAATCAAATCAATTAAGTTAAGTAACGTTATTGAAGGTTTCATTTGTCACTTTTGATTTCGCTGGATGGCGTAGGGAAAGTGTAATTAGAATTAATTGCGGAAAAAAGTGTTCATATAATTACACGGTTTGTATCGACATGTAAGTAAGTCACTAGTAAATAAAAATTATTCGCCTCATCAGGATTCAACAATGTTTAACGTGAATAGTAGTTTTAATAGTTTGTGCGTGTGTATATAGTGCTAAAAATATCGTGGAAGTAGGTAATCTACCAACCTGTATTATAAAAGCTTCTGTAGTAATTTTGCAAATGCGAGACATACTAAGGATGTAGTTTTTTCAAAAAGGACGAGGTGGTTATGCATGGGGTGTGATTTCTTGGAATCTATAGATTTTAGTGCTGGTGAATCCCAACCTGAGGTTATAATAAAGTTCGCCATGCAACATTCAGAAAATAAGAAAAACTGAAATATCTTGGTGGGTTTTGCTTCTTACTCGTGAATCGAAGTTCAATAAAACGCCACAAAATTTGCTACAAATTTGACTAATATGTAGATACTTGCTCTAATCAACCGTTACCTATCCGTAAAAAGTCGTGTGCGGACAATTCGCACCCGGACAATTCGCACTCGGATAATTCGCACCGGAATAATTCGCACCCGGATAATTCGCACCCGGACATTTCGCTCCCGGATAATTCGCACCCGGACCATTCGCACTCGAAAAATTCGCTCCCGAATAATTCACACCCGGATAATTCTGTAAATCTTTGGTTTATTAAAATTAAATATTTTTAAGAGGATTGCTTCATGGAAAAATGTTTCAAATAATAGTTATTTGGTCTTTCATTTTCAACACATCGCAATTCTTAAGTATTTCCATTTCTTAAATATAATCACGGTGGTTTTTTTTGAAGTTGTATGAAGAGTCTGATATAGTTAAATCCTGTAATTTAAGAAGACATAATTTTTATCTACTGCGCTTTCGTTTTGAGAAAATAAGAATAGGTAACTGAAACGTCTTTTGTGGAGTAATTAAATACCAAATAGTTATACCTAGTTATAGTATATCTACAATATTATGTGTAATATTCGCTACTTTTGAGACGCTCTTAATATTAAAACAGAATCAACATATAATACCGTACACAAACAAAGTGATAAGTCTAAAGTTAAAAATATTTACATTATAAGATCAAGATGAAAATAGAAAAAGGAAGTAATTTTAACGCTCCCTTACATAAAGATTTCTTAATGAAGACACATAAAAAATTGTTCTTTATTTCTTTAGTTGAAAAGGGTGACAAAGGAAATGAATTAAATTTATTTTAGACAAAACGAGTATGTATAAATGACAATAGAACAATGCATTTCATAGATGGCACTAAATTTGGATAAGTAATTAAGATAATTATTATAATTAAAGGTAAATTTGAAAAGACCCCGATAACACAAATTGCACTTCATAAAGAAACAATAAGAGAAATATCGTAATGACATCATTTCTATTATTTCAGGAAGATGAATAGGGTTTATTACAAGGTAAAAGTAATATGGCTATATGGCTATATGTTGATTATTGGTGACTGAGTAAAATTACACTAACTGCTTATTTTTTTGCTACAACTATGGTAGTGAATGAAGTTAAAAGTTTCTTTTTGATTTTCTTACTCTTATTTATTTTATAGTTTGAAGAGATACATGGAAACATTCTGGCAATTTTTTAAGAGATTGTTAATAACTCGGTTAATAATCAAAACAGTAAAGCTTTTAAAAATCTTGAAACGTTTTAGGAACAGGTCGATATTGATGATCTTTTCATTTAAATGTTTGTAATTATTAAGTACCTATATACTTCCTATTTAATTTTTGTATGGCATACCTAGTACTAAAGCAAAACCCTTAGCATTGGTAATTGCGCAACAAGGAAGATAGGATATCATTGGAAACGCTTTCCTTCTCTGAATTCGGTGAGACTATAATTTTTTAGATTTGATATTTTCGAAATATTTTAAAAGTAAGTTGAAGGCGCGCTGTTGTTTATGTCATTGGAAGGATGTCGGGCCGATCACTATGTAATAGAAGCTAATGCGATCGTGCGTCAAAATTATGCAGTTGCAAGTGGTATAAAAAAGAGAAAACTTGTACCTGCAACGTCGAATGCGCTGGAAATGAAACAACTAAACCAAAAAAATTACATATCCGAATTCAGAGATGGGCGAGCTTACCAACGATGCGTCATTTAAGATTTTAAGGGTTGCACTGTCAGCGATGCGAGACAAAGACATTAGTGAGCAAGTTTTATTTTAGGCACTGTTTCCATGCATGATCAATTTGACGTGCCAAAGCGTTTTTTGAAAATTATTTTAATTTACAGAAATAGCTATGTATCGTTTCTAATGCACCACCGTACTTATATTATTTAGCTTCGGAGAAATAACACCAAAATCTCCCCATAAAAATTGTTATAATAATAAATGGGTAGATTTTGGTGTTATTTCTCCGAAGCTTCTTAAGCACCCCATTGAGAGTCATGGATCTTCACAATTATATTATTTAAATAATAGCCATAAATTTATAGCAAGATCAATTTTTTTTCACGATATTTATCAACATTTTTTGCTTTTTTCGTTACTTTACAGTTCTTATCTCTTTAATTTTACGGAAACTCTCAAGAATCTATTTGTTTTACGTTCAAATATGATTATAATTTACTTAAGATCCTTTTAAGACAATACATACGTATTTCGTTATGTGTCCTTTAAATGGCCGACATCGAAGGTTAGAGAACTAGGAAACTTAACTTGCAGCTATTAACAAATAATAATTGTTAAAATTTTATTTAGACTTTTATATTCCTATTGCAATATTATTTGTACGTGCTAAAAGGTTTCCAAATGAAAAAAACCTTGATTGTGAATTGGTACAATAAAACTGGGTAAATAGGTTTAAGAAACGTCACGTGACAGTTTTGCTGATAGACCGATACCAACGTTTAGCAGCATCCGTCTACTTGTGAACATGAGTGCATGGACAATTTACATCACGGATGAGTGTCTTTTTACCTTTTTTTTTGTTTTTTTTAAAGTAAATTTTCATTCATGGTACCTTTAGCAAGTGTTCTCATGTTTAATACGGAGATTACAATAAAATAAGTACTAAATTCCAGATTTTGAGTGATATGGATGCTATTAAAGTGACCTAATATCTCTACTGCTTTGATACGGTCCATTCCATTTAAAAAGGTACATAGGATTGTACGTATGAATTCTAGCCTCATAAATACTATTAAAAAAATTATTCCTCTACAAATTGTATGGCTATTGTTTAACCAACATAAATATTTAAGTGCCACATTAAAATGATAAAATCAAGGAAAATATCATCAAAAATGGACTTGTCCCTGAGGCTAAAAGTTGAAATTTGATTTATTACAAAAAGTTGATAATGGATATAAGACGGTGCAAACTATACGGGGCGCGTTACAATGGAGTTCGGCACAACGAAAAGGGGAAAGAGATACATAATCTATGAAGGATACATGTACCTCTTTGCTAAGAACCTTAAACTCCAAAACTGCTCATCATGCTGTGTCGAGCGAGAAGAGCAAAGAAGGATCCATCGGCTCTTAGTTTAACATGCAATGCCAGGATTTGGGTCAACGATGACAAGGTAAGATTAGCTAAACGGGGCACTGATTTTGGAAGTGCAGATGGTTTCCAGCTTCAAAGCCCTTAATTGGGTATTTTATTAGTTAGGATATCGTCTTTTGACCTTTTGACTTTTTTATACGTAAGTTTCATCGTTACTTGTACCGTCGTCTATTAGTTTTTAGGTTCCCCCCCCCCCCTTGCAAAAAATTTAGTTTATCAGCCTCTTCAAATTTCAATTTTACTCTGGAACCAACCACGGATATGGTCGTTGGCCTTTCCAGTTTTACTGCCCTTTTGGGTTTTTAATTGTTTTCCATCTATTGTAAGTTTTATAGCTATAGTCTCTCCTCAATTATCTCTACCATCTTGTAGATCACTTGAAAATGACCGTTGGTCGAAACATGTAAGTGTATCACTTCGTTTTATTAAATTATATGGGAACGGTTTAGAAAACTTTTATTCAATATTAATAAATTATCCCATTTAGAGTTTGAACACAAAATGAACGTCACGATTCCAAATTATACCTTAATATTGAAAGTATCCAAATTTTAAATGTAGTACGTCCATTACATGCACAAAGTAATAAAACGTGATATTGGTGAGTAATATTGGAGATTTCAAGCTCTGAGTTAATTTAATAGCCGACTTTCTATGTTAAAAGTCAACCATACACAAAATACCCTCTCAGGGGAGCGAAATTCTGGTGCGAATTATTCCGGTGCGAATTATCCGGGTGCGAATTGTCCGGGAGCGAAACGTCCGGCTGCGAAATATCGTTGGTGCGAATTTTCTTTGGTGCGAAATGTCCGGGTGCGAATTGTCTTGGTGCGAAATGTCCGGGAGCGAAATGTCCGGGTGTGAAATATCTTTGGTGCGAATTTTCCTTGGTGCGAAATGTCCGGGTGCGAAATGTCCGGGTGTGAAATATCTTTGGTGCGAATTTTCCTTGGTGCGAAATGTCCGGGTGCGAATTATTCGGGTGCGAATTGTCCTACAACCGTAAAAAGTTCGTGAAAAACCGACTAAGAATTGTTTTCTTAAAGAGTTATTCAAACATATAGCATGTAATAGTTATTTACATAAAAGTCAGGAAAATGACACATTACTGGCGAGGAAATATTGAAGGATGAGGCCCCTTTAGGGCCGAGTACTTTAATTTCCGGGTGACAAGCGGCAGAAAACGTAATCTGTTCTGCATCTGTCATGGAAACTAAAATTTCCTGACAGAAAGTAGGCATGAAAATGAAGGTTTCAGGACGAATTTGGGTAAACGCTTATAATAAATATTATCAGCTAACAATTTGGGAACTGTCGGTAAAGTACTGGGTTTGACTTATAAGATAATCCCCGACCGAATTTACTTTGTGTGCTTGTGAGCATTAATCGAGGTTTAAATGGACAGGACATATGAATAAAATCGTCGCAGCGAGAAATCCGCAAATTGACTCAGAAGTCTGATGAGGCTACATGAGGAATTAATAGGGTAACGACATTAAAGCTACAGAGAATTCTGATCAAAAGTGTTATAGATTAGTGTTCACATTATACAAAAAAATTATTCTTAAACTTCTGATGCCATTACATCTAGCCCAAATAAAGCTGTATACCTCAAAGTGCCACTTTTCCTGCGTAGGAAGTACTATGTAATTAACCCAAAATCAATTAGCACTATGCTGATTTAGCTTTGTCAATCTCAGATCTAACAGGCAAATGTTGGACTTACAAGTCATCTGCAACTTTAGCAGTGGCCTTTAAGGAAATTGATGATCTCGCGGTATCTATAAAACTACCCACCCTAAAAAACCAGCAGTTAGCTACCCCATAGAACATCAATGAAATCCACGATCGACAATGATTTAAGATCACCTTTAATAGTACATTGAAATACAAGTGCAGAAACGGTATTATTGAAAAACGAGTATAAATGTATTTACGAGTTTTTCAATGACCGTTTCGGTATGCGTGTTTCATACTATTTTTTCTACGAAAGTGAAAAATTCTTCTCTAGAAATTAGAAATTTCAACTAGCCAAATAACGACAAAAAATCGTATAGTCTGATCGTAGTTGGATGTTTCGGATGTTTCAATTGTAAATGATCCAGTAAGCCGGTTGCCATGACAAAACATAATTGTTTGAAAAATCGTAAATTTAAGTCAAACAATTTGTGGCGTAGTGAAGAAGTGTTAAGATAGATTTTGACGAAACTGAAGATGAAGAAGGTATGTGCACCCCGCCGGACGTTGCGGAAATGGCTAATGCGGTTTCGCATGAATTGCTACCCCAAAAGTCTAAGCAGCGTTTCGGAAAGGAGCGTTTTCATAAGAGAACAAATCGCTAAGTTTTTGAGAGAAGCGCCTGATGAAACATTTGTCATGATGAAGGTTTGTGAATTTCTTATTGTATTTTTAAATCATAAATAAGCATAATTTAATTACAGGTGCTCTCGTCCTTGGAGTGGCTGGAGCTTGCCGTCGCGTCGGAGCGAACGTTGTAAAATGACTGTAACGGATTTCACAGAACAAGATGCAATTTTATTGATACCTAACGTTTCCTGACTCCAAGAATCATGTCCCAAGAACGTTTTCTGTAGCAGAAGGCAAAGAAAATTCTACCATTGTGTGTCTTATATAACGAACCTGTGAATAAAGCAATACAATTACAAAGAGTTACTTCGCATATGTTTATTAGCGTGTAGAAAATGCGTGCAGAAAATATTTTTGCCGCACTAGTGTTTCAAAGACCTGTTTTCACAATCAATTTACCTACAAAAACAATCGTGTTTCTACACTTTCGTAGAAAAACAGATTTATAATGAGTCTGCACTTTTTACGGATGGATCTAAAAACAGAGGGATCCGCTACTCTTTAACCGTAGGCCACCTCGTGGTGTTTTTATGAACGACCGTACAAAGTGAATATTGTATTATCTTTGTGTTCAATCGTGTGTTTAAACTAAAAAATAATTCAAGGCAATTCCTCAAAAAATTAGATGTCGTTACTTATACGAAAGTAAGCTTATTTTAACGATTTGTAAGAAGTAACACAAGCAACATTCAAAAGTACAATTATTGAAAGTTCTACTCTCATTTAACTGGATCTGAAGTATAAAGCAATAGAAAGCAAAAATAAAGTACCGGTAATTGAAAGAAAAATTCGCTCATGCAATTTTAGCTGATTAACGTCCTCCACTAATCCTTTTGCACAATTGCAAATAGCAACACTGTGTTGTCCATATGTTTCCGTAAGTTTTATGTGATGTTTTGGCATTATTATTGCATACCACAATCTAGTTTAAGCCTAATAGTGGGTCTAATGTGTCTATAAAAGTAGTGCCTCGACGATTAGATCTAAGAAGTACTATACGTCGGATCATTTTTATAATCACCTCGCTGATAAACTGCGTTAGATTACCAAGTGCGGTCGCCGACATGTGGAAATATGTAATTTCAGAGAGCAGTAGGAGTTTGCGGTAAAATTTCTAAGAGTAACCGTCTTAAAAGGTAGAGCAAGTTCCGTTTTCCCCTTAATGGCACAATTCAAAGAATGTTATAGTTACGGAGATTGCGGAGTTCCTGTCTGTGTACGTACTTCATAACGATGACCAGGTCATAGGTGATCTTAAACTGGGACAGCCTTTGACTTTAACTTTCCGTAGATAACGGAGCGGACTCACAATTTAGTATATTGCAAAGCATCTTACATGGCTTTATGTAAGTTTATGCATCGTGAGATAGCAAAACTACAATATACAAACGTCTATTCATAATCCCGAACATTTATCTACTTTAACACATCGTTAAACTATGTTAGTCTAGATATTAAGTACAGATGTTACTTGGTTTTAAATAAGTGGTGATAGTTGATTCTAACACTGTGGAAGTTAGAATGTTGAAAATTTCAATTATTCATTGTTTTCCAATGTATACTCTTGTTTGAGTGTTCTACTTGTCAGTACTACACTGGTTTAGTAATTCGATTTGTATATAACTAACGGTACGAGGCGTTTAAATTTATTTGCCATTTACGTGCTTTCTTACTTCTTCAACGAAAGAATATTAACGACGATCTGTCTCACAACATGCGCACACTATGATTAACACAACCATTAACGACCACCAAAATTATTTCATTCCAAAGCGATTCCTTACTATAATCGCATTCTCACATCTTTTTTATATATTTGAGCGCTTTACCTGATGCCATTATTAAAATAATGTGCCATTTTACTAATTAGCCACAAGATCCTATTCAAATGACGACATACTCGAATACATTTCTAATTAAGAGGGCTGATTATTCGCAATTTCATTATTGCTATGGAAAATAAAATACCCCAAAGCTCGCCAAAGTGTGGAGGAGAGGAAGGGTTAAATGACCACGCCATAGCTTGTGATTCAACAGACTTCTTCACCAATCGATTACAGTCTCTATTAAAGATCCGCAGGTACAAATCGTAAAATGAAAGCCACAACGGCTTGAATCTTAAATAACAACGAGAAATTTCTCAGCAATGAGTCTACGAAATGATCTTGACCTCCGATACACTGAGTGAGACAAGAAAGTACGAGACGAAAAAAATTATGCGAAATATTAAATTACTCTAGAAGTCAGGAATTATGTGATAAGGTCAAAAAATGAGGGCTTGGCGGTGCAGAATTCCAAGCGCCGATTGGACAAGCAGAAGATACCATTTTTTAAATGATTAAAATAACCACGAAATTTCCAAACAACAACCTTTATCTCTCACAAATAAAAAAAAACACTTAATAAATCAACTCAAAACCGTCACATACGTCTTAATAAGCACTTGATAACAAATAAAATTAGTGGTACAAAGAATTTAAATCTAACAATTCCCCGAAAACCTTATCACTTACACCGAAAACAAACAAAGACAACCTTGACTACACACTCGATTTGGAAAATTGTTTTGTTTGTTTGTACCCACGATTTTAAACAAAATTAAGCACCCGAATCCATACCAAACGTCCTACCAACAACGTCCGAAATGACTTTTGTTTGCACAACAATATTTTTACATTTTAATTTCTGTATTACGAGTCGTATACAAAATATATAAAATAATATATAGCCAAAATATCAAAAGATGTAATGGGCAATTTTATATAGCTGAAAAGTGAAAATTTACCTTTAGAAAGAAACTCTCAGTGTTTACATTTAATAACATTCATCGAAAATAAATTAAAATCATACTGAAACTTTTTGTTGGGATAATACTCGGGATAATATAAAACTCACAAAACGTTGCAAACAATTAAAAAAACAACTCCTTCATTGGTGGTGATAGAAATTCAATATTTGACGTTCAGTTCATGAGTATTCGTTAAAGAGCGTATTTATTTTGATCATTTTAGAAATTGAGTAAGTCGTTTGATGTTACATACATGAATAAAATTAATTATGGATACTTGCGGACGAATTTTATTTATAGCAATTTTAAATGCAATTGACTGCTGACTCGTGTAAATTGTTGTAAACATAATCGTGAAATAATTGCTTTGTTTATCGTAAACCTTTCTTGCACAACCCGGATTAGTATAATACTGCTTTTAGTTCATTTTTAATACAATAATTGGCGAATCACCACTATGCTACATATGACTAATATCACAGTCTGAATCAGATGTAGACATCATGTGATGAAATATCAGACCAATTTTAGACAATATAAAACAAAAAGCAAAACAGGTATAGGGAATGTGAAGGTGGAAAAAATAAAACTGAAAAAAGCAACTTTTTAAAGTTTGAAGTTACTAAAATTGACCATTAACAAACACCCTGTAGAAGGGCGATGAAAATTTAAATCATTCTCATGTAGCATCAAGTCAATTGATTTTGGAATACTTTTTGAAATGTAAATCAACGGAGTCATAAATACAGGGCTCGAGAGAAAAGTAGTCAAACGTCAAACATTTTGAAAAATCTTGAATAACTTGAAAACTTTGTGCTGGATACAGAGAAATACGTAGACGTAGACTTAGATTGCGAAAATTCCATAAAATACAGGGTGCTCTATTTAAAATAAGAAAGTTGCTATCCACATCTGGCAAAACCGGAATAAGTATCATGATAATATCTTCTTTCGAGATTTTTAAAAACTATGTTGGTATAATTTCAGATTTAAATTATCAATGAGGTATCGCTTTGCGTGAAACAGCCTGTATACAATACGGTCTATATGTATGTATAAATTCATTTTTAACGATATCAGTTTCAGAGGATGATTTATTGGGATCTAACTGCACTTGCATAAGCGAGATGAATCGGGGTGTAGGGTCATTTCTTTTGTGAGTTGCGGTAAACTTTTCTACTACCAGTTTCGCAAATCTTATATTTGAATGTCACCTAATCAATGTATGTATAGAGTGTCCCATTTATCTTGGGACCGTCAATTATTGCGGAAACTAGCGGGGACATCAAAAAATTATTTATATAAAATCTTGTTCATAAGGAGGGATGGCTACGCCACGTTTAGGTATAGAATAAAGTGAATTTATTTAAAGTAATCTAAAAGCAGGATGTTTATAAACGGAATCCACAATAAACAAACGAATAATATTTAATTCAGATTATTACATGAAGTGGAAAATAAAAGTAGCACAATCAATTGTGTTGAAAATGGCGATAAATAAAATTCCGCCCAAACGCGATATAAAAAATAACTACTATCCATCTCAGTTTACGGAGAAAGGACGTAATCAAGTGAGCAGTTACAATTCAACCAAAGGTTTGACAGGATGCAACATGAACGAAATGGCGAGAATGAAATTAAATAGTTTACCATAAATCTGAAATTTAATGTAGTACTTTACTTCCTACCTTGTGAAAACCAACTTTTGACCAAAATTTATCGTGTAAGTACCTGGCAAAAGACAATGAGCCAACTTAAATTAGCAAGTCTAGATTAAATTAGCTACCGAGAAAGAATAATAAAATAAACAATAAGCCTTTAACGTAACACACGAATACATGTGTACCAAACAATTTTCGCAGAGTGAATTATAAATACACAAACAATGCCCAATTTAAGCGCACATTAATTAAATAACGTTGACTAACTAAAGAGGATTCCCCAGGCAGCATCACAACACAAACGAACAACCTGAAAGCTATTATTATGCAATTAAAATCACTTGTCCAGAGGTATACTGTAAATTAGATTAAGTACTTCACACATTACGTTAGACAATGACCGTACATAGCGGGACAATGAAATTCTGAACATAATGCACGAAATAATTTTGTTCGTATACATCGTAGAAAACGGTTCGCGTATTTTTTTTAAACTTTTCATGGTAATCAATAAAAATTCGTCCTAGTTCGATTGATCGATAGGTAGGGTTCAGGAACGGTAAGCCGAAACATTTACGTAATCTCAAATTACAATTTAGCGTACGGCAGGTACATCCCGACATCGATTGCGGCCAACTTCTGATACATACTTACTCGTCATTTGATATTAATTCATTATGGTTTTCATATTTAGCCTTGTTGACTCAAGTTAGTAATCAATTCCGCGAGGTGTTGATCGCAATTACACACTAAACTGTCAACAAATAATTTATCACACGTGCCCGAAATTTGAGTCTCTCCTTGGATCTAATTAAATCATATGCACATCTGAATAATTAAAGATCAAAAATATTTAATTACATTGACAATTCAACTCATGTATAAAAAATCGCATAAGCCGCAGTGCAATTGTCACTTTGACAGCGGCAAAAGTTACCTGCAACTTTTCCAGTGACAAATGCACTAGTGGTTTTTTCACTATTCATTTTCGAACCAATTATCGCATTATCCTTTCTCATATGACTAGTTTGACGTCTGTCAATAATTGATTAGTTTGGTGAATTTCTTGTTCGTTAAATTGTCCTGCCGAATTACACTCGAGGTTTGTATTTAAACCGAGTAAATTTGGGTTGTTGCAACTCAAATCGGTTTCCTTTTAGCAATTGAACTCGAAAAACTGTCAACCTAAAAATGCTCCACCTGCGGTGTCGCATTTTTATTAGTTGACAGTTTTTCTCTTCTAATTGCTAGGCAACAGATTTTCATTACCTAAACAACCCAAATTTACTCGGTAAAATACAAACCTCTTGTGCAATTATAAGTGAAAATGCATGTTGTGCAAGTAAAATTATGCTCTGTTACGCAGGGATTTAATATTTAAAGTGAAATTCAACAAATCCATAGTAATAAGTATAACTTTATGATATACGCAAATTCTACGTTTTAAAAACGGTCAATAATTGTACAGAGAGATGACGTTAAAGTGGAAGCTCGATAACTTTAAGCGTGTGTTATTATTTAGACAAATTATTGCAAAGAGATTAAATACATTTATATAATCCAGTTTGTTGAATACATTGAATGATAGCATGGCCATAAAACGTGATAACATTTTGCTACCACTTAGTGCAAAGTTTTTGAATTTTGAACATCATAATTATCCACATTTTTCGAGATGATATAGAGAAGAATAGGATAGTGAGAAAACCTCCATGCAATTTTTGGAAAAACTGGGAAAGTCAATGAGCAGTAGTAATAAACATAGCAACAAATATAGCAAAAGAGCTTCTGGGTTACTGAAAATTCGAAACCGTTCGCGAGTTATCATGTACTCGGACGGGTGGGTGGATAGAAAGTCCAAAATCATGCAGTCACCCGTACAACTTCCACCACTGCTGCAGTTCGGAACGAAGGCCTTATACACGCACTTTTTATCTCTCTCAGAGCCTTATAAAAGCGGTTAGAGACTTTAAAAACCATTTAGAATCTCCAAAATTTTCAAAAGTTTCCAAGTAACTCCAAAAGTTTTCTAGAGACAGATTTTTTTTAATCCTTTACACAATAATACTGTTGCGTCCTCAAAATAGAAGTTATACCTTTAGTTATTCCTTTAATACTCCTTCAAAGAAATTATCCTTAGCACGCCCTGTACATAACTATTCCGCCTGTCTCTATATATTGCTGTATGCCCCACGTTGGGCGTCAAATAATAATGCTGTGTGCACTGATCCGTAGGCCAGAAAGACCGTACACAAAACACCCTAGCTAGCTCTTTACTTTTATTATTTAACACGGGTGCGATTTAATTCTAACACACACACAAAAAAATGGTACAAAAACACAAACAAGTATTACAAAAAGACTAAAATTAAAACTTAATTACTTACATTACATGTCCGGGAATTGTAATCCAAATAAAAAATATCCGTTCACAAAAAACAATTACACTTTACACTAATGACATATCGGGTAATCACAATAACTTCACCTCGGTTAGGCAAAAACGTTCCAAAAGAAAACCCAACTTCAAAATGAATCACGTTGAACACGCCGACAAAACCTCTCCTTGAAGCCTTATTAGATGGCCAAAACGTCGAACAACATTCGGCTTCCGGCTTTACAAACGAAACTTTTTCAAACTTCAAACTCACGTTAGACGAAACTTTTAATACTTGCCGTGACTTCAAACTAGCTTGCCGTCGTTTCAACACAAATAATCCACGATGGAACTGGCAGGAGGTGTACTGTGTAGACTGTGGCTAAACGCAATTTTTCTTCATACTCCCGCGCTGAACTTGGCCAATCTTCTTTAAAACGAAACCCTTTTTTCGAAAATCAAAATTATAACAACCAATCATACACAGTTGACAACAGAAAATATCCCCTCAACTTACGTTAAAAGACCAAAATAATAGCGGTCGAATAATTTTACTAAACAATTTCTTATGAGACATTAAGAGAAAAATCCAAACTTAATTTCTAGGAAAAATAAAATTTCTTTTTTTTTTTTTCCATTTTACCATACCCTAATCGCTTTCAGGTTTGGATATAGTTTATTTATTTATTTATTGAATACTCAAAAACAACAGATACATTGTATCCAATGACAGTTTTGAGGACTAAAATAACTCTTAAATTCCGTGATATGAATTATGAATAAAAATAATTGATGAGTATAAGGTAACGAAAAAACAAAAAAAAACTAACTAAATAATCATTAACTGTTTCTTAAAATGCGATCATGTTAAATCGAAAATTTCCAAAGAATGAAAGCTATTAAACGTTGTCATCATGCGTGTAATCGGTGCTGTGTGATTTAATAAAATGGATTTAGATTGAGGTATCTTAAATAATATGAATTTACATCTAGTTCTGTGGTCCGGAACATTGAAATTAATTAGTGAGAGCAAATGTGATGAACTCACTTGATTATTTAAAAGTTTATAAAAGAAAATTAAAAGATGATTTCTTCTGCGGTCACTCAAGCTTTTTATACAAAATGTTTGCAAAAGATCCGAATAGTGGTCAAAGAGGGGATATGTTGATGTAAGTCGGTACTGCATACGTCTTATGAATTTTTTCTGGACCATTTCAATGGCCTGCTGGTATTTATTTGCATAAGGTGCCCATATGATGGATGCATATTCAAGATGTGGCCTGACCAGTGTGTGATAAAGAATTTTATACGTACTTCCGTTTTTAAGATCTTTGGAAGATCTGAAAATGAAGCCCAGACTTGAATACGCCGCTTTAATTTTGTTTTCAATGTGAATGTTAAAAGACAATTTCTTATCAAAAACGATACCAAGATCGTCTTGGTAATCTACAGTTTCCAAAATTTGACCTGCCAACTTGTAATGAAATATTGCATCCTCTCTTTTTCGCGAGAACCTCAACGATTTGCACTTTTTAATATTGAAATGCAAATCATTTTCCTTACACCACTGCATCTAGATCATATTGTAGCTTCAAACAGTCGGACAATGACCGTATTGGATGACTCAATTTGAAATCATCAGCAAAAAGTAAAGGATCACTAAATGTTACAACGTCAGGTAAGTCATTAATGAGTAACAGAAAAAGGAGAGGGCCAAGATTGGATCCTTGTGGTACTCCCGAGGAAACATTAAACGTATGAGATGTGCAGGAATGAAATGTAACCCATTGTGTACGCTCTGCAAGATATGATATAAAGAACTTTAGCAGGCGGTCGGAAAGTGGTTTACGCTGTCGAAAGCTTTCGAAAAGTCAGTGTATATGACATCATATTGAATTGCTTTTTCTAAGGCTTTCGATACGTTTTGTGAGAATTCAACTAAATTTGTTACAGTGCTCCTACCCTTCATAAATCCATGCTGTTTATCGGATATATAGATATGTTTTGACATGATTGTATATGCGTTTTTGCAACACTTTTTCAAATATTTTGGCAGGTGCCGATAAGACAGCTATTGGTCTGTTTGCAATGTTTTTCTTGAACCCAGATTTATGAAGTGGGCATACTTTTGTTGATTTCCATTTAGAAGGAAATTTGTTAGCTTTAATTGAAATATTAAATAAAATTTTAAATACGGGAACAAATATATCTTTGCAACCTTTTAAAACATACGCAGGAATACCATCAGGTCCTGAGCATTTCTTGGGCTTTAATTCTTCAATTGCTTCACCGATTTCTATCTCATTTATCTCTGTTATACACAATGGTTCCGAAACAGTTACTTTGGTATGGTTTGGTTCAATTTTGTAAGTCGGAGGTATTTGTTTGTAAACTGATGAGAAATAAGTCGCAAAAGCATTTGATATTTCTGAGGAATTGCTGTACGTGACATTGTTGAGATACATTTCCTGCTCCAATGACCGGTCCTTTCGCAAGTTTTTAATATGTGTCCAAAAGGCATTCATGTTGGACTTCATCTCGACCTCTAGATTGGACAGATATTTTGAATATGCACTTTTTATATCGACTTTAATTTTTTTGCGCAGACATTCGTATTTCATTTGATGGAAATATTTATTGCTATTATTCCTTTTTAAACGTTTAAAATGGTAATGTTTCTCACCTATATCGCGAATTATTTTATTGTTAAACCAACAAGGATAGCTATTGTCTTTGTTTGTTGCTTTTTTACGCAGAGGCACACAGGAATGGATAATTGGGTATAAAATATCATAAAACTCATTGACTGCTACATCAGGATCCGCATAGCGATTTAAAGAATCGAAATTTGTAGAGTTCAAGTAATAGTAAAGTTTTAAAAAATCTGCTGCTTTAAAATTAAGCTCAATGTCCCTTTCACATGAGTGATTGTGATAAAGGCCTTGGAGATATTTCGTGAATGGTAAGTGAATCGTTATTAATAAAGGTGGATGATGCTTATCTTCTATACTAATAGGTGATTCTTTTGTTACCTCTAGATTATCTAAAGATGACAGCACTAAATCTAATGTGCGATTTAAAACATTTGTTACGGTATCATCTCTCTTAACTACACAGAAAAGGCGATTAACAGATAAAAGCAAACAAAATCCCTGGAAATTTCTACAACCTTGACCGCTTTCTCGTATGACAATAATTTCCATGCTGTTACATAGACCAAGGACAAATTACTAAAATTTAATTACAAATGTTAATTACACAAAAGGAGACCGCCCTTGTCCATCTTAATTAATAAAATAATTTCATTCTGCCAGACGAAATAAACACAATAATATATTATTCCCACTTAGTGTAGAGTAGTTATGTGAGGCGCATCAACCGTCGAATTAGCCTGCATATGCGCATTCGCCGAACAACAATCTAATAGAGTACAAGATGTCGCCTCAAAAATGAACATGATTGTTAAAAAGTAGCCTGCCATTTCAACGAGTTTAATTTGTAAATTACCGTGAAAGCGTCCGTCGTTATCATCGCCTTCGACAAAGCCAATGATGGCCTTCGTTGTTTTGATCAACCAACAATCTAAGTTATCTCTACGGAAAAAGGCAACCTCCTTCTTTAAGACTTTTCGTGGGTATTTGAAAACTTTTACGAATCATTAAGGGTCCAGCCTTTAACAATATTTCGTAATTTTTGAGCTTCTTTAAAAGCCTCCCAGATCTTTCAAATCTCTCCAGGAGGATATTAGTACCTAGTAGTGGCCGTTATATAGAGGTGTGAGTGTTATATGTAAGATTAGTGTTTTACTCTTTGAAAGTTAAACTTCAGGGCCCTTAAGGAGTTATTATGAGTCCTTTAGAGTCACTAAGCCCCAGTTGCACCAACAAAATTCAGAATTGCTTAAAGTTAAGTCGAACTTAAAAACGATTATTAAGACAATCGTTGCTATGGTATTTAAGTTATGCTTAACTTTAAGGGATACTTAATTTTGACGGTGCAATTGGCCATAAGAGCGTTTTAAGAGTCTTTCCAAGTCTTTCTTCTAGTTTATTAGTTTTTAAGGTCCGTTGTATAAAAAAGTATTAATGAGTAATTATAATTGGCTCCATATAGTGAGTGTGTTTAGGTATACCCCGATTGGATAGTGTAAACCAATCATGCTTTTTCTCAACACCAGGATCACGGCTTCAACACTAAATGGAACTCTGTCGATTTTTTTTATGTACAAAAGGTTTCAGTGCCCTTTTAAGGTAACTAACGGTTATGTAACCAAAAGAGAAAACTCTCTAGTTTTAAGCCCATCTTGTAAAACTCGGCATTTTTAATGAATTTCTATAATAAATAAACTTATGTTTATTATGCTAAGAATTATTTTTGCAAAACATACAAACTAAACAATGCGCCCATAACGTAATAAGAAGTATTCCATATATTAGAAATATACAGGGTGTTACATATAAATATGCAAAAAAAGGGCGCTAGAGGGGATCAAAACAAACACTTTTTCCAAATAAGCCGAGGGTCCAACGTGTTTCGTTTGGGAGCTACCCTAAAAAAAAGTGGTGAAATTTTCATTTTTCCTTTTAAGTTTTCTCTCAGCGACCATAAGAGTTACAAAGACTGGGGGCACGCTTATGAATAGGTTTTTGGGTACACCCTTTCTGATTCTGCAATTTTTTTTACAAAATTCCTACCACGAAAAGGCACACCCCTAAATGGTGGTGCGAAAAAAATTTCTGATTTTGAGGAGCGTGTATTTGAAAATATGACAGGTCTTCAACTTGTCCTTGAAAAATTAATGTTCTTTAATTAATTAATTGTGATTATTTTTTATTGCCCATTAAATTGATTGCTTTTAAATGCAACTTTAACATTTTTTTTTGCAGGAAATTCAAATTGTCCGCACTACTTTTGGATCACCCGGTATACAGGTATGGAAAAAGAGTATTGCAGGTCTGCCTTTTAATAAGCTAGAAAAGATCCAAAAGCACTATATGAGTGTGAGAAAGTCATAACTTTGCCAATGTTGGTATTGACAGTAGCAATTAAATGTTTCATTGATACTAGCCTACTCAAAAGACGCATGAATGGCACCAGCGCTTTTAGTTTGTTGTGTATTCTATCACACTCATATAAAACATATTGGGTTTCTTCCTAGCTTATTAAAAGTCAGACCTGCAATGATCTTTTTCCATACCTGTAGTGAAAAGTTTACAGCCTTACCTCATCCATACCAAGGAAGAAGGAGTGCTGAGCGTCAAAGTTGTAATACTAGATTGGTCCCACTCACCTGAAAGAAAAACTTATATCAGGCATTGAAGCAAGAAAAATATTCAGATGCAGTATATAATAATATAATAATTAATTTCTATGCATACACTAAATCAACTTAGCATTTATATTTATATTTCGTAAAAAGTATTTTATCAAAATCGAGTTTTCTTATTTCCTAAAGTTTTTCACAAAATAACGGGAATCTAAAAAATAAATTGCGTCATTCGCAAGTATAAGGACTCGTTTAAAATATACAAAAAAACTCACATACTAAAATCCGATGAAATAAAATGTAATACAAAGTTTCCAATTTCAAATGAAATAACTTGTAATATCGACGTAACTCTTGATGTATATTATTTCCTGTACTGTGCATCAACTTCGCCATTATGCAAGATTTGTGCATATTTGAGTTGATTAAAAAAAATCATCTTCATAGTAGCCGGAAATGTACGATACAATGTCTGCTAGAATGTCTAAGTCTATACACGAGAAACACATATAAATTTCTTCTAACATCGTTCTCTTTCGCACACAGGCAATTGGTTGATTTTACAACTAGAAACAAATAAATTACATAATATTGAAATCGGGACGGGGATGGGAATTTTAGATGCAAGAACCGAAATATTATAGCGAAAGGTACCTTACAGAAATAACGGTGTATCACAATCATTATTATGGGTAGTTTAAGCATCGCAAATAATTGCGAAGTTGTACGGTATATGTACATTCAAAATAGAAGTAAATTTAAACGTGGAAACGCCACCAAATAATAAAGATTTGCCGCAGATGGCAATTTCAAATACTGTCATTTTGAATTACCAACATTGCAGCAATAAATAATCAAAACGACGTTGACTACAATTTAGCTCGCAATATATCAAGAAAAATGTAATCCTTAATATAAATTACCTCATTTATTTAAATTTAAATAAACAGTTTAGCATTTTAATTCAGAACGTGAAACTTTAACATGGAGAAATAGTGTTAATGCCGCTTTAAACTTGACTGCGTTATACTGTTGTACATAGCTTTATTTGAATTTTAATTAACCATAACTCTCTTAGCATCTTTATTTTTTATAAAGGACACATTTAGAACCCTAAAACAAACAAAATCCATATGTTCTAAAAAGCGGGATTGTAGCACTGTTAGCGACAAAGACATAAGGGACATAATCTCGTAGCAATAGCTGCATATTCCACACCGCC
Source organism: Photinus pyralis (assembly GCF_008802855.1). Taxonomy (NCBI): domain Eukaryota; kingdom Metazoa; phylum Arthropoda; class Insecta; order Coleoptera; family Lampyridae; genus Photinus; species Photinus pyralis. Next base: position 8,413,712 of record NW_022170510.1, read on the forward strand.
CTTAACGTATGACACATTAATTTCGGAGACTCCACTGCTTAACCGCATTGGCACAATTCCGCATCTGTAAAATACCTTCATTTCGTCGAAGAATCCTGATTTCGATACACATTTTTAACTCTGTCGCAACCGATCTCGAAAACTCCTGCCTCCCATGATTCCGAAACCCCGCGCTGATCCCACCAATACTACTTCCTGCCGACTGATTTCGCTTTTAAACTGCATGGGCATATCCTTTTCACTCGCTTCAGAGAAAACCTCCCTTCTCTCTTCCAACGAATACGACTTCGGTACCTTCAATGTAGAGAAATGTACCCTCGCCGTATTCCTTCATATAAATCAACCTTTTTACGGAGTCTGAGCCGCCGGACTCATACACAAGATCCGCTACCACTGCTTCCCCAACGTCTTCAGGTGAATAATCCTTTCCTACCTTTCCGAAATATAGGCTTGCCACAATACTGTATCCAATTATACAGCCGAAAGCGTTTCCGCCACCATGTTCGCCAAGGACACGGCCCTTTGGGTCCACTAGTAATCACGTTAAGAAGGCGGTCCGCTGACTCGTTATGGTCTCCTGGTGGGCCAACTGCTAGATAATCACCATCGACTCCTCGGAAGCTTAAACGATCCTATTCCGTAATGCTACCGAGCTAAAAGAAAATCTGGGACCACGTCAATATTGTCCTCCAAGGCAACCATCTCCCCCTTTCAGATAATATTTTTTACCTCGGAATCACAATCAGTCGTACCTTCAACTGAAAAACCGATCTTAGCTCTCAACATCCACATCATTTCCGCTCTTCGCGGTCGCATCCTCATCTCTCCAGCACACGGAAAAATCTCTCACCTGCCCCGTTATCCTAGAAGTGCCCCTAAAGCGCCTGAACATGCACATCTATACCACCTAAGCGTAATGATTGAAAATTAGACAATCAACTACTCACCTGATTACAGTGTAAACTTATCTTTTGTTACAGAACCAAAAAGTATGGTGCGAAGGGTCTCGGCTTTACCGCCCGGACCTAGAGGAGACAACCTCAACAAATCACCCAAATCCTAAGGGCCAGGGAGCCAGGTCGAGGAGATGAATAGAGGTTCAGCAACTACCGGCCCCAACCTCAGATCACCGGGCGGCACTCCGTTGTATTAAGTCGCCTTACACGTGTGCAGGGTGCATCGCGCGTGTAGACATTTATCTCCCCCATACTCGTGGGACTCCTATTGACCAGGAAAAAATCAAGAAACTAGTCCCAGAGGTTCTGGAGAACCTAAAAAACTCTCCGAGGCAGCTCGCCGAAAGCTAAAAAAAAGAGAGGCGGGAACCAGGGGATCTAAACAACCTGACCTCCCATCTACTGAAGTGCGGCAACCTGGAACCTCTAAGCAACCAAGTAACACACCTACCGGTGAGGGAAGTACTTCGTAAAAGGCAAAAACTGGAGCCACAAACGATACCCTATAGGCTTCAGAATGGCTTTGGCCCATGAAACCCTGGAGAGAACGGTGCTGCGGAAGAGGAGACAGAACGAATCAAAGCCTGGATCCTTGGCAGGGTCGACACTTTGCCCATTGGTGCGGATTTGCCCAAATTCAGGAAGTGTCGCCACGGAGGGAGGGCGCTGTTGATCACATGCACAGACCAGATATAGGCGGACTGGCTGCGGTTGAAGCTAGCGAGAGCAGCTCCGCGGCGAAACTTCGGTTCGTCGTCAAAGCGAAGAACCTCCTAAAAGCAGTAAGGGCACACGCCTTGATTCTCGGGACTAAAGTAGAACCGGATAAGTTCCTGAAAAAGATCGAAATCCAAAATACTTGTGCGCGGAGTCTTTTCCGCTGAATTACCTTTACCATCGCAAGTTTATTAGGAAGCCTTCCTTTGACTGCATCATTAACTAATTACCTGTACAACTTAACGAGTAATTCACAAAGTATTTTATGCAAATTGGATGAGAAATCCCATTACAGATAAAGTTTTCAATGCCAATTACTTACCGCTAAAAAGCAATAATCGACGCGGGGGCCAAACCGAGTCAATAACTCGGCGGAACTGGAAGTTATGGAATCAAACCTTTGCATGATCATCAAAAGTCACACAAAAGAAATGAAAACCTCAAATAAAGTGCCCTGGTCGCACGAGGGACTCTCTCGATTGGGGGTCAAAACTGGGAAGCTGTTTAATAGAGTAAAAAACACGGGGTAATGGAGTTCATATCGAACTACACTCACCGAATACAATAAGGTCATAAGGAAGGCAGAACGGGTCTCGTGATGGAGGTACCGCGAGGAAATTGAACAAATTTCAGAAGGTGTCAGACTCCAAACAACCTTACAAAAAGGAACAGAGAGTAGAATCGATTCCATGAAGAAAATAGGGGAGGGGGTATACCTACAGACCGCAAAAGGAGACCTAGCAGCTAGGGAATGCAATGCCGGGATCGCGCAGCATTTTTGCTGGATTAATCTCGCACAGCACATAAATGGGGCGGGATCCCGCGGGATTTGCGGGACGAGGAATTTATCGACCAAGGGGACGACTTGTTTACTTTGTTAATGAAATGCATTACAGAGAAGTTATTGTTAAAATAATTGTTAAACTTTTTTCGTTAAAAATGTACTATGATTTTTGAGGCACTTTAGAAGTTCACCTTTTTGTGCTGTACAAGTGAGGTTTTTTTGAGTTCTAAGTTAGGCTGAAGGTACTTTTTTGTTCAATATTGTGATAATTAGCGATTTATTTTAATACAGAAGTTAACCGCACAAAATTGCCAATTTATTTAAACATCTAACGATCCCGCAAATACTGGGATTGAGATTTTGCTGCGGGATTGCCTTCCCTACTTGCAGCTATTACTTCAATCACACATTTCGGAACCAAAGCCCCTCGCTCTAAATGACGCGGGCCAACCAATTAGTCTAGAACCGCTTCTCAGGGGAAACAGAGGAGATTGGGTTTTGGCTCGACAGAAAATGAACCTAACCGAAGTTAGGTGGGCAGCGAAGACTTTCCATTGTATACATCTCCAGGGATGGATGGAATCTTTCCTGCTCTACTACATGAAAGTCTCGATCTGCTAGCCTCCACACTTTGTACGCTCCTAACGGTAAGTTTTGTCCTGAGACACATACCTACGGCGTGGAGGGACGTAAAAGTCGAATTCATACTGAAACCTGGACGAGACTCATACGCCCTAGCGAAGTCGTTTATACTCATCAGTTGTCGCTCCTAAAACTACGGAAGAAATTGAGCGGCACATAAGGGATGAGGTGCTGGGACCCGAACTCATCAGTAAATACCAACGTGCTTATAAAACCAGGAAAATCCTGTGAATTTGCTATCCACAGAGTAGTGGATGTATCTCGCGTTTGACAAGTCAACTCTAGAATCTATTAAAACTGCTATGGAAAGCAAGGGGGTTGTAGATGGATACGTACCATGCTGAAACATAGGAATATGATAGCCTCGCTTACCAACAACCCTGTAGTGGTTCGGGCTGCACGAGGATGCCCGCGGGGGGAGTTTTCTCTACGCTACTTTGGTGCTTGGTGGTAGATGGACTGCTGAGGAAATTAAGTAAGGTAGGCTACACCAGAATTGCCTACGTCATGATATAGTGATTGTGGTACGTGGCAGATTTGAGGAGACCGTGTCAGTTGTGATGCAGGGAGCTTTAAATCTAGTGGAAACATGGCGCGAAGAAGAGGGCTTGTCTGTTAATCCAACAAAAACAAACCTCATTCTCTTCTCAGGTAGAAAAGGGCCGGCAAAGCTAAAGGACATTGCAATGTACGGCACCAAGCTACAGGTAGTGAGAGAAGGGAAATACAAAACTACGGAGGGAACTAGTCTCATTCTTACGTTGCGATTGAATAAGTAGATGTATGTTTACTGATTTTAGACAATAAGTGAATTATTAGGAATAAGTAGGTATTAGCGATAAACGCAAACAAAAGTAATAAAAAACGAGTGAAGAACACTTTTTGGTTTGAACTAGGAAGCTGGTTTGTCCAAATTTTGGCACCGGATTTTACAGGTCATAACAAAAGCCCTCACAAAAATTCTTAATGAATACAATGACGTAACCTGAATCTAAATTGTTCAGGTCCCTGAAGAACACTGAAAAAAAAAGAAAAAAATGAATAGTAGAACGATTCTTTGGTACCAAATTATAAGCATTTACACTACTTCTTTCGCTCTCACACTCAATCGCTCCCTTCTTTTTACGCGATTTATTATAGAAAAATTGACGCGCGCGCTTGGGTTTGAACCCGCGACATCAACCATTGGGAGATGGCGGCTTAACCAATGGAGGTATCCTATTACAAAGTGTCGTTTATACTATTATAAATGCGACAAATTAACCACTTCAAAGTTAAATAAAAACCTTAAAAACGCATATGTAATGTAACGAGTGGTTTTATTTCGCGCCAAATTTCATTAAAAATTCGAAATTTCTTGTCATGATAGTGCAGGTCACCCTGTATATTTCATTATTTGTTCCGGTTAGAAATTTTGTGTTTGGGCATTTCGGTTCGCTCAAGACTATGGTCCGATAGATTTAATTTCGCTCAGATTTAATTTCGTCGTGGGAAGAGTGCAAAGCTGATTGACGTCATCATGAGTAATGCGAGTTTTTTGTCGTTTGTTTATCAACTTTGGCGCCGTCTAGACCGAGAATAGGAGCGGATGTAGCACCGAGCTGTCAGAGATAAGGAGTTTTCCACGTCATCAGCAGAAAACCGTGAGATCAGTTTGGTCAGCAGTTCTTTGAGGTTAATGACGAAGTTAGAGTGGGTTAAGTCTTATTTATCTGAACCAATGGGAGAATTTCTAGCGGGAGCCATTTTTGTTTTATGGTAATTTGGGTGTGGTTTTTTCATTTCAATTCTGAAGAAGGGGATCGTTTTCGAGAGACTCGCGGTTGAGTACGTCGAGAGGTCAACACGTACTTTGAGTGATCGCGTTTTAAAAAAGACTCGCGTTTAGTACGTCGAGGGGTCAACACGTACTTTGAGTGATCGCGTTTTAGAAGAGACTCGCGGTTAGTACTTCAAGCGGTCAACACGTACCTTGAGCGATAGTTTTGGTACACTTGGCGGTTTGAGCCACCGGCTTATTTCGGTTGCTCCCAGTTGCGTGCTTTTTGCACCCGTTCGAAGTGTTATTTTCTTTGCGCGTTGATTTTTTGGCGAAGAAGACCCAAGTTTCAATCAGGTGATATTTTGGCGAACCCTTGAGCTTCACCCCAGTTTACTTTGGATGCAGTGAATCGCGTTAGGATACGTTGTGATTTCTCGAGGATATATAATTCAAAGTGCTGCCCTAGTCCTCAAGGCGCAGAATTTCGGGATCCGCCCCAGGTGGAATTTCCTACTAGTGCCGTAAGGTCATTTGTCGAAGGAGCGCTGCGTTTCGGAGAGATATTTGCCCCAAGAAGAGCTGGTGAAATAATACTTTGAATCATCGCGGTTTACCGTCGGATAGTGATCATAAAAGTTCTGCCGTACCGCTAACTCAAAAATCTGTATTCCGCAGGCGGTCAAAGCTAATAAACTAATAAAATAAAATTAAATACACTGTGCTGTGTAGAAACTTTGGCAACTAGCCGTCTCCCACTCGCCACGCGAAGGATTTCCGGGACTAAGTTTCCGTTCAAACGCTAAACTTTGCTTTCGTTCCGAGGAAGGATAGGCACCGTGGATTTTTGTTTCCGTGTGTTAAATTCAAGCCACCCCTAGGAAGTCACAGAGACCTAAGTGTCAGGTTTCATCACATCCACCCTGTACCAGAGGAAAGAGCAGTTCACAAGATCGGCTGTACAAATGTTGTAAAGGTTAGTCTAATTAAATTTGTAACATTCTGTAAAATTCCACTTTTTGGTAATTAAGCTATAGTAAAAAAATTTTTGAGTTGATTGTTTATTAAAGTCCAATGAACGATTACCAAAGAGTAGGATAAATTTTTGTGTTTATTTAAATAAGTCCCAGCCCACGCTGGATTAAAAAACGATTACCTGTTGTTGCAATTTTCAAACTGTAGAGGATGGCCACCCCTTGAGTAAATTAGTTTCACCTGTTAGGATTTTTTAGTTAGTAGTTGTCATTGTTAAGCTAGTGTTTTTACAAGTAGAAGAGAAGAACTGCTAGATCCCTGTAAATTGTTTGTATCGCTAATCTCATTTCAATATATTATCTATTTGGTTTCAATGTGCCTGTCTTTAACGAAGAACGAGGGGAAGGAAAGGGAGGAGTAGGAGTTGAGGCAGGAGACTGGTAGGCGGCAGGTTAAGGTTTGTTACGCAGTTTCAAAAGAGTTAAAAGCCCACCGATTTGAGTTAGCCGGAGCATTTATTTTTATCGATTGAGCAGCCTGAGAAGAAGACGGTTTGCCTTGCCGGGCGGAACCGATGGTAATTTTCAAGTCCAGAAGGAACCCCCGTAGCAGTAATGATTAATGCTTGTTGAAACAGCGATTCTTATAGTTATTTTCAATAATTGCAAAATGTTTTAGTTTATATTGATTTTGTCTCTTACTGTTAGTGTAGAGGAAATTGAAGTTAACGAGCTTACGTTTAATGCTGACATTAGGGCCGTTATCGTTTCCTTCATTATTTCCGATACCCTAGAACTACAAATTAAAGATACTGCGACAACATGCACAGATATTATGTCCACGCCACCAAACAAGGGTGATTCGTATAGATGTTAATCGTTTGCAATTGTGTTCCAGCAGCCAGAACTGAAACTCATTTTTGCTTAATCTGCATAGCATAACAAAAATTGGAACATTACAATTATAGCTGCAAAAACCCACTGTGATCTAGTAGTGCTTCTACAGGAAAAACTGAACGGACAATCTGATAAAAGTAGAGACGAAGTGCTTGAAATTATGGATGGTAGCAACATTTTTCTCAATTTTTGTACTAACGCTTATTATTCCGTGGGAGGCTCTAACTAATTAATAATTATACAATGACAAACTATTCTTCTCTGTTACAGACACAATAGAAAGGAAGTATGTGTGCTGGAGTAGATAACACCGCCCCTTGTTATTTTATTTCTAGCACGCAACTAATTAATATAAATGATGAAACTAAAGATTTGCTGCTTTGCTCCTTATCAGAAATTTAATTATTCCCGCATTGCGACACGATATTATCTTTCGAGAAGATCAGATCATATTATAGTTTATGCCTTAATGAGATTGCCTTTTGCCTTTATTACTCGTCAAGTGGCTACCGCATACACGCTGCTGAATAATTTTGTCTCGTTCGTGGTATGATGAAAAATCAAACAATATGGACAAAGCTCTGTATTTACCTTTCATGCAAACTGAAATATTTGGCATTAGAAGAGGTCTAATGCTGTAAGGAATGATGCTCACAACCAAAGGTAAATAAATACAAATTACTAATGGATACCTTAAACAGTCCTATCGTAAACTACTTTATTATAATTTTCTGCACCACCCTTAGACCAGTTTCCATGCAGAACTACAACGTTAATAATTATTCCCAATCTCCTGTTATTCTTGACCTAACTCTAACCCCTTTGTTCGTGTCTAATTTTCATTTTTTGTAGTTGTAAATCTACTACACTTCTTTAGTATACAACAGGTTATAATATTTGTTTAAATTTTTCAAAAAATGGCACTTGAATTCAGAAAAGAGCATTTTTCTACAAATTGGTGTTTCAACTAGTTTTTTCTCCGAAATGTTCTTATGAGAACTATTGTATCAGTTGAAATTTTGTAGTTTTGTCTATTTAGAGCTATAATTTGTTTAGGGGGATGCCATTTAAAATTTAAAAAAAGTATGACTTGGCGAAAGTCAATAAAAAATTTAATTTTTTCGATAAAGTACATAAAAAATTATGTGACAGTGGAAGAGGTCTTAGCCTATGCCTCAATTCAAAACTTAGCTGCCGGCGCGATTTGGTTTCGCTAAAAAAATTCAAATAACTGTCAAATTTGGAGGAAAAAAGGTTATAACAGTGAAATCGTTAAAATAAGGGTGTAAAATGTTACATTAAAAGTTAGTACTTTTCAAATCTACAATTAAATATGGAGTATTCCATTAAAAAAACGCCACAAGAATACAGCACGCCCCTGGAGATGAAAAATGTTTTGAAACATGGCGACGATAATTATGTACAATTTTGCTGTAAGACTTTTTTCGGTATCATTTATGGTACCTAAGGGAATTATGATCCGAGGAGTCGTAGATGCTACACCTTGTATAACTGGAAGGCCCATTCAGAGATTCAGTGAATTGTATTACACGAGCACGTTTCCGTGAATTTAATCCGACAACAATGTTATACTAACTTTTCGTGTGTACCAAAAAGTGCTGAGTTTCCAAATCGATGAAGGATAGCTTTCGAATATAAAGAGAAGCACAGCAAAAGGACGAAGGATAGTGTGCTATTAAACAGAAAACTATTGCAATCGTACTAAAATTAGACCACTTAATCAATATTAATTTAGAACTAACATGAATTAAAAAAATGTACTGTGTCCATCCATCCATAAGGATGTCTATCATGGAGATCTTGGAAACCATAGAAGATCCGACGATGATCAATTAAGGAAAAAGTTATTATCTTTCTGTAAAGAAAACCAAAAAAATTCAGAATACTTCCGAAGATATGCCAGAAAAATCGAAATTTACGGATTTTGTTTCTGATGATATAACAGACCCAAAAAATAATAAACACTGTCCCATGGCCACTATTTGAGCTCTGCATGAGACCGTTGAGCGATTCTCAATACGATGCCGACGTTTCCTTTCGGAGAAATCATCATCAACCTTATTTATCTATATGACCCGTAAAAAAGTACATACTGTATTCGCATTTTTATTACGAATACAACGATACAAAAAAAAAGTTGCAAACTCTGTTGGTTTCAACAGGATAATAATACACCCGCCCACAACATCCTAATCGTGTGAGATTACCTATCTGGTAAATTTCCTGGAAAATGGATAGCTTTCAGGTCAATTAAACCAGAATATTATAAAATTGGAATATGTGCACGATTTTTACCGACGATTTACTTTTCAGATCAAACATAGCTAAAGATATGCAGAGTAGAAGGAACGGGCGGACACAAATACTATGCCGTACAGGAGCAATTACTATAAAGAATCCTTCACCAATATCTTGGAACGGTAGCAATTTCGCTATAAACTTATTTAAAGAACAAGGCAGGTCGAGGTAGTTTTGTCGCAGATGCCTTTTTAAAACTTGAAATGTTTCTGGTTTTAAAGGTTTCGTATTACGAGTTTCGTTCAAGCAGAAAAGACAACGGTGTCGCATCAAGTAACGATTGTACCGTACTGGGTCGCGATCGGTAGGTTAACGAAAGTCGCGGATGCTGTCGATACGGTACTTGATAAAATATTTTGTTAATTCCAATCTAAAATTCTCGCACATCTCCTTTGATAACATTACGAGCATGGTTACGAGTGCGGCACCAGCGAGTGGAGCAAGTGGTCCGAGTGAATAACGTTTTACATATGGTTATCATTTCCAATGTTTCCGATGGTTACATGGATTGCGAAATATGTAAATTATTTAATACGCTGCACCGTGTGTCCTATTTTGGGTGAGACCGTGAAACAAAATGCAAAAAATTCTACGTCAACATATACAGGGTATTGTACTAGAAAAATATAATTGGGTCACATCTTAGACACAGAGGGCCAAGTTTTTTTTGTACTAAACCACTAGTTCTAGGTAAAATCTCTAAAATAGGTAGTGTTTACCTTTTTTGCTATCTTACATGGGTTGTAAGATAAGTTAACTTCAAGTGAAGTTTTTCGTTTTCACCCTGTATCTCAGAAACAAACGTAGCTAGATTATGTTTGTGGTATTAAAAGTTTTACAAAAAAAGTGGAACAGTGTTTCGAAAACAACCAAGTCTCAACCAAAATAGAACACTGTACCGTTATTGTACATCTCTCTTTATCCCAGAATTTTTCTTTTAATTTTGCAGCCATCCAAATTCGCCTTTATTTCCCTCACATACATCTTTTTGTTTTTCTTCTTCGTATATCTTGCTCGATCTGTTTTCAGGCCTCTTGTTCATTCACCCTGCTGTGTTCTGTGGTTCTCTTTGTAGCGACATCGGCATTTTTTCATCTACTTATTTTCACGCATATTTTATATTTCCTTTTTTACTCTTCTCTAAATTTTTTCCTTTATTGCGTAATCGTTTTCTCTTTTTTTCAGAAGGTCACTTTTGGCGGTCCTGCGTGCTTGGGGTTGCGGAAAAGTTTTATAATTCTCTTTCAAATTATTTTGAGATTTAGCCTCGTCTGCGATATCGGTAAATCTCCAAAAATGTATTCATTTGTGAGCAGCTCCTATTTTGAGGATCTATTTCGGCGCACACGCTGATCGAAAATAGATTTTATCGCCAGTTTTATAGCCTGTTAGTATCTCTTTTTATGTTATTTATCTTAAAGGTAGAATATTTTAAACTCAAAAAAATTTATTGAACCCTTTCTCGATTAATTGTATACCAACTGCCCCTTTAGGGTTCTCTTTTTTTGTGTACTATGGTAACCTCGACCCACGCATAATCAGTTTCTGGACGACCTTTGCCAGCTCTAAGGAGAAGACCACCTGGTCCCAGTCGTGCTATAGTTATGAGATCTCGCAAGAAGCTTAATTTGAATTTGAGTTATAAAAATTATTCGGTTATTATTAACATGTATAACTGTTTTGAAATACGATAGGCATACTAGAAAACGGTAATTTTTCTCGACTGAATAAAATCTAAAGCGATCACATCAATAAAACGTATCATATTTACATGCGCGCCCGTAGAATTTTTTGATAAGGTAGCGAGAGAAAAGGCTGATTTATGAATGTAATAATTTTAACCCTAATTTATGTATTTGAGTTGAAAATAGTAGGTAGTCACTAGTCAATAGTCGGCATCTCCGTACTTTGATAAATGCATGACGGATGACGCAATTCGCAAATGATCTTAGCTACTGTGTTCTCATCGCGAAAATGCTTCAGAAGAATTTCGTCTAATTTTCGCAAAAGTTCAAGAGTTTTGTGAAAAGTTGGGACTCGAAATGAGACGTCCGCGTGTGATTGGAAGGTTAACTGGACGTTCAAATCAGCCAGCTGAAAACGAAGAGGAATATTTTAGAAGGTCTATCTTCATACCGTATTTGGATTCAATTATTTCATCTCTATCTGATCGTTTTGGAGAAGCACATTCGACAGCATTTTCCCTGATGCTACTACACCTGAAATTCTTGAAAAAAATGGAAAAAACGAAATTTCTCGACGTTATAAATAATATTACCAGCGTGTATGGTGTTTTTTTGCCAAATTTCGAAAGTGAAGCAAAAACTTGGTATGATGTATGGTCTATTAAAGATCTGCCTTCGCAGAATTTCGAGTACATCGATTTAATTTCTGAAGCAGAGCAATTTTATCCTTCTGTAGCTTTGGCTTTTAAAATAGCGTGTACTCTACCAGCTACTACCTGTTCTATTGAGCGTTCATTTAGTACGCTACGACGAGTGAAAACATGGAACAGATCTACTATGGGAGATGAGCGTTTGTCGGGATTATGTATGTTAAGCGTACACCGCAAAAGAATACTGCCGAATAAAAATTTCATCGATGATACCATCAACGAGTTTGGGAAAAAGCCCCGAAGGTTACAGTTTCTTTTTAGTAAATAGTAAATAGGTTAAGTAGGTGCCATATATTTTATTCGTTACTCAATGTGATCTGTTTTTTACGATAATAAATGTATTATTGGACGATTGTCGATTGAATATTCTGAATAACAAATATCCCTAATTACGTGAAAAAAACGAGACACTTATGAGGTAGCGACCGCTACCTCCGCTACCCTCTGTGGGCGCGCATGGGCATGAGGTGACACAATAATCTTGAATTGCATATTTCGATTTCAAGACATTTCATTTTGCGAAGGTATTTGGTTCACTCGTATCAAATTAATTCAAAATTAGTAAACTGCGACAATTATTATTAAAGCTAATAAAAAGGCAAGTGCGGGTTTTGTTAAGAATGAAATTATCAACGGACTTCTAAACACCTGTTTAAAATGACGCCGCCGACGCAATGGACTACACATGTGTTTCCAATTTTAAATTTAGATAGAAGATGATTGTACTTAATTGTCGTGTATAAATTTTTGATTTGGTAAATGATTGATTGAAACTAACGGCAGTTACATGTGTGGAGGTAAATTTCCATACACAATACTTAGTCACACTTCAGCTAGGTATTGTCCAAATCCAAAATCATTTTGCATTGTATGCCCAATGTTTAAATGTAAAAATTCAAATTACTGCATTTTACGCGGTATCTAATCTGTACTTGTCAAAATTCACCCTTAGCTTTCTTGTTTTCGGTACTAGGCACTCTCCTTCGAACCATTTGAAAATTTTGGAAACCATTCCGCACAATATGCACTGCACTTCACGTTAACACGATCGAATGATTTGGTCATAAGTTATATTTTTGATATGGAGGGGCGGTAACGTAAGTAGGTAGAGATTAATCACCTGATGCGCTTATCTGCACGTGCGGTCACTTTTACCTTTCAATAATTGTTTTGCCGTACCGAATGGAGTCGTTCCTGATAAAATACGACATGGGAACTACAATTTTTTAACCCATGAGAGTGTGTTCTAAATTAATTTTCATGCTCACATGGAAAAAGTCAAAATCTGACTTTCCTTGTCTACCTTCCAATTGCATTTTGTCACTGAAATAGCTTTCTTTGGCTCGTTCAAAAATAAACTTTAGCTTTTAATTGTTTTACTAAATATTCCCACGCAATATTTGAACAATCGCAAATATTGTTATTAATTTATAATACCTGTGAGAAGGTGCGTGACGAAGCGTAGGTTTTTCTATATGAAAGCGGCGGTAGTAAAGTATTGGAATGGAGTGTCAAAAGCAAGTATGGGGAAAAATTTAAGAAGGTTTCGAAAGAATTTCTGAGGATTTATAAGGAATTTTATCCCATTTCAGGGATTTCAATGGATCTCCGCGAATTGACGGGGAGCTTACGGGATTTCTTCGATCGCTTGTAAAAATTTTTCTATTGGACCGATTTTGTTTGTTCATCTTTTGATCGACGCAGGATTGTGTTTTCTTTAATTTACTAAAGAAGCGTTATTAAAAATATTTACAGTTTTCGAGTTTTAAGCGAAAAACTGAAAAAAGTCCGAACATTTTTAGGTTTTTTGGCTGCCAAAAGTTGTGTCGGGAAAAAATTGGTGTGCACTCTTCAAATACATGCTATTTGGACCCAAATGGACCATTTAAAATGATAAAATTTTTTGTAGGGTATCTCTAAAAAGCATTATGCTGGTCACTCTGTAATTGGCCACAGGCCTGTTGAGGGCCCAGAACAAGAGAGGGACAATAAATATATCAAATGGACTGATAATATAAGTAATGTAGAAGTATTAAGTAGAATTGGAGAGGAAAGATGCATGTTAAGGTCATAGTAGTATGTTATAGCCGTTTCTAAATATGACCTTGAGATTACTAAAAGGGCATTGCCTTCGTTTCGGGTCGGTAAACTTGTGCTTCGTGTCGTGTCGTTTAAACTCGTGCTGCTTAAAGTGTATTAACCTCAATATGGCATTGACCTTTATTGTGGTTTAAATTGTCCGTGAGAATGACCTTTTCTATTTAAAGGTCGTTCACCTTAAAGGCACTGACCTTTTGATAAAAGGTTATTGACCTCGTTGTCTGTTCTTAAACCCTTTAGCTTAATGGTTTTGATCTCCGCTAATTGCGCATAGTGGGGCGCAGTAATTATATAGCCCACTCGTCGTGTAGATCAAATAATCATGGCATGGCTAGCGTATGCTGAGCAATCGTGGATCAAGGCGATAGATTTTGAAACAGCGGTAGAACGCCTTAAGCAAAAGTTTTCGGCGTTAGTATTTGACGCCGAACATGAAGCAATATATGGCAATGGTGAATATAGTGAGGAGGAGTGTCTGGCCATCGCTAAAAAATACGAGTTGGGCGAAGAAATATGTGAGAGTTATTTAAACAGTAAAATATGTGAAAAATGTGTAGTACGCAGATTGATAAAGGCCAATTTAGAACAGTTTATTAGTGAGTTAAGTGATTGGACTGAAAATGAAGAAGAGAGTTACAATTGACGAAACACGGAATCAAGTGTACATAATGGTAGCGTGGTCGTTTGCTTACGGTAAAGCACGAAGAGGTTCGTGGGAAACAGTCGCGCTCGATAGATTTCGTTTCCGAAATAAAATCGAACAACTTAGTAGAGTTTTGTCTTCGGTATTAGAGAAAAGTCATCGGGACAAAGTCTATCGTGAACGACTCGCCTCCCCTCCACAACGTTAGCAATATAAGTGTAACTGCAGTAGTGCTTAAAATCATTCCGACAGCGTGTACGCGAACTGGTTAAAATGGATCTTGATACACTCAACAATACCACTTTCTGCAAGCCGTTCAAAAATGTAAAAGACCTGGAGGTGGGGGAGAAATATCGAATCGTCGGCATCGACACAATCAACACAAAATATGGTGACCGGGTAGTCGTGGAGACTGGAAACTTTAAATCTATGCTTCCCTTACGTTTCTACAACTACTTTAAGGAGGATAATCGTTTACAAACATTCCAAGCCTCCTTAGCCAATAAAGAGGTATACATAACAAGTGCCGGATCTGCAGGGCAAACGACTAACTTAAAGTTTATGTAAATAAAATATTTGTGTATTAGAAATGTAAATAAACATGGTATATATAAAAAGGAACTGATTCGTTTTATTTCTTTCTAGAAGGCTTCAGTAGATATTTCCGTTTCCTGTTTCAAGGTCCGAGCACACAAGGTAAACGGTTAGAGAATGGCCTATTCTGGACCCCTCTTATTGATTTTTTATCGATTTTTGAAGCGCTATCCTGATTTATTGATTGATTATCGATTTCGGAGGCAACATGCAAACTCACTGTCCTTGTGTTATTGGTGATTGTCAATTTTGGGGGCATAGATATGTGTCTGTTGTGTGTTATTGATTTTAGGGCGTGTGTATAGCGGAATGGTATGTTTCCTCCTCGTGTTAATGGGAACTGAACTCGGGACATTCGCGCCATTTTAGTGGGAGTGTGTCATTGACCACTTTGACTGCAATTGTTGGAGAAGCAGGACTTCTGGAGCTAAAGTTTGATGTCTTCAAAATACGGTAGTGTAATTGACTACAATTGTGAGTTAATAGCCTGGAAAGCTAACCTTGAGCTCTCACGATGCTTACCGAATGCCTTCGGAACTTTTTGTGTTAGAGGGGCCATAGCGAATAGCTAGGGCTCTCTTGTATACCTACAGGATTTTGTTACTGTGGAAGTTCGTCGGTGTTGCAATCGGAGCTCTACGTCGCAATCTTTTAATCTGTATGAATAAGGCTGTCAACTCAGATTGGCCGCTAGTGTTGTGGGTATTGATCTAAGAGGGAAGCGACCTCTGAAATTAAAAGGTTGTTGGTCTCAAAGTATGAGACAATAGTGTTAAGTGTCATTGATCTCTATTCTGAGTCAATAGCCTCGAAAACTAAATGTCGTTATCCTCAAGTTGGATAGCATTGGCCTCTAATGGAAGTCAGTGTTCTCTAGCGCTGCAGGTGGTTAACCTTGATCGGTAGCCGTAATATGTTGGACGTCATTGAACTCTAGGTGTGGGCCACTGCCGCTAAATGTCGTTAACGTCAAAGGATCGACAGCTCAATACTATGCGGTCGATTGCAAATGTGCTAGTGGTGGGGACTGTATGTGTTAAGAATAATATTAAGAAACCGTTTGTGGATAGTATATTTCAAACAATCGCGGAGACATCAGACAAGAATCGTGCGCCGCAATCTATCGCTGCAAATATTCGAACTCTCGCAGTAGAGTTTCAAACGTAGTTACTTTAGGATCAGTCCTGACAGAGTTTCAAACCTAGTTACCTTTCTGGTGACTTTTTGATTTAGAATCGATCCTATATAACGAGAGATGGAGGACTCTCAGACTTTGCAATCGATACAAAGCTCAATTACAACACACATAAACAGTTTTCCCCAAGCATTCGATCTCCTTAAAATGAAATTAGTTGACACTAGTTTAAGTAAACTGCGAATACTAGAACATATTATAATCCAACACGACAAATTTGTGAGGAATGCTAGAGTTATATTAATTTAGCTAGTGACGTACATCCAAACTTTCCAAAAATATGATAGTGAAATCGCACTAATATAAAATCCCTAGAAAAGTTACTGGAGGACCGACTCTAAATCACACTTAACTAACGCCCTTAGAACAAAAAAGTACTAGAATTGAATGTCAAATGCCAAATGGGAGGCTAAAAAGTCATTGACAAGAACCCCAGCATGCAATCGAAATCAAACTGGTACTTTCGAAAAATACGTTAGTGATGATTAATTTCGGACCTAGCGCAATGCATTTTCAGGTGGTCTAGAATAGAACTCACTAGTTTGATCATCATTGCAGCAGTCAGTTGGAGGGTTATAAAAACACACAAAAATGTTGTTTATTTTCAAACAAATATCCACACAAAATTTTGGAATGCTCTCCCTCGTAAAGGAAATTTTCGACACACGATCCACAAGTGCCGCTTCGCAATAGTTCTGGTTCTGCAAAAACTGCTATTAGAATAAACTTTTAAAAAAATTTTCAGTCACCTTTTTATAATTATACCCAAACGTTTGCCCAAACGCGTCGGTTGCAAAAATGTTTCATTGACCGGACATACGAGGTTGAAATTTAATCCCTTATTCACCAAAAGGAGTCCGCAATTGTCCGCCCCATCGCCGCCTGGCCGTAGTTCCAAAATTCGTATTTAAACATTCTAGAAGAAAAATTAGTTAGTTAATGTGGCACGCAATTGATGATGGAGTGATGTTTAGAATGAAGGAAAATTTAAAAATGCAGATTTTCCCACCAATTAGCCCAGCTTTGAAAAATGGAGAGCTTACGTTTATAAAGCCAGTTTGAAACGCTACAGGCTACTTAGCAATTTGAAG